>NC_056718.1:23954286-23981786 GCF_018831695.1 Puntigrus tetrazona
TGACGTGTTCGTGCGAAAGCGCAAGACTTCGAGAGAAATGCTAAAACTGGCCGAATGGAAAAGAAAGATGGGCATCACATAAGAGTTCAGGACGCCTGTTTAGAAAAAGCCCTTGAATCGGCTGTTGATGCTCGACTAATCCTCCTGAAAATATCATTGTTTCAGATGGTCACGAGAATGGAATTTTTTCCACAATTTAGGGTCATTTTCTATAGTAATACTGTGTTACTAATGCATTTTTTAACTGTTATAGCGCCACCTATATTGCAATCTCCTTGAAACTTTGGATGATCGTTAAGAGTCACCAGACACATGTTTTCACCAAGTTTCTTGAAATTTTGAGATTTTGTTTAGGTTTTATAGGCTTGTGGGTATATGTAGCCACTCCCCTTTTTCGAAATAACCGAGTTATAGGTAACCAAAGGAATCTTTTAGATAATTACCGATCTAGAAAGTTCACTATTGCTGCAGTAGTTTGATTGAGATCGACTGAAAAACCAGGGACTACTTCGCAAAAAGTAGGTTTTCAACATATTTGTGAACAATTAATGAACGATGTGATTGACAGCAATGCATCTTGAGGCACATTTGAGGCACATTTGCGACCTCCATTAACCTTGTCTAACAGGTGCTCAAATTTCATTGACCGATGGCGGCCATGTTTCTTGAGACACCTGACAGAGTGAAATACATACGTATATCTTTATAATTAAATAAAATAGTTTATAAATATGTAAAAGTATTCTATGTTACGGACAAATATCTGTGGGAATATGTTAAAACTAAATGTTTGGAAATGCAAATAAGTTATCTCAAAACATGCTGTTTAATTAGTGATTGATTGGTTTGGTGGGATAATGATCGTGATCGATTAGTCGATTTTAGTTGATGTTAAAGAATGTTTTGAGACTGTTTAGCGTTGAGTTCCATTTTGCGTATTGTTAGCACGTGGCTCACATAATGGCGAGAGGCCACCTATCCGTTGATTAGCGCTACATATTCAGCATGCCTGCTAATAATTAATGTTTTAATTTTGCATATTCATTTAGGTTTGCTGATTCGCCGGAAAACGTGGATATGTTGAGAAACGTAAAACATGTAACGTGAAAATCAAATTATCTAAAAATCTGTGCATTTCTTTTTAAGATGATGTCAAAAAGATGGCGTTCGCATATTCCGAATTGTTCGTGCTAGTTTGTATCGCTGTATCTGTTTAAATTTATAGATTTTAAAAAAATGTATGCTTTATAAAATGGCCAAATCTTTAATTGCTAATCGATATGATTGATTATAAGAAAAGTGTGAACAAGGGTACATTTATATAGGTTGACAAATATTGAATCTCTGTGTAATGAAGGACAAGTCAATGTTGCTATTTTGAAAGGTCGTTTATTGTAAATTGTAAAAAAGAAAAAAGAATGCATAAAGTTGGCAGTGGAAAAACATCGTAGAGTGTGACTGCTTTTCTCTCCCCATTTTGCAGGAGTTCAACATACGCCAATGTCCTCATACACACTTGGATTGGACCAAGAAGGTGCATACCAATTTTTGAGTCGATCAGACCACCGGTTACGAGATACGCCGTTTCAGAGTTGGCAGAGATACTTAACGGGAATAACTTTGCAGAAAATCAACCAAACTTGGAGCGATCCTACAGCTCGAAGGCCCCTGTCCGAAGACGCCTGAATCAGGTCTCTAGCCCACGAGGTGGCCGAGATACGCTGCCTCAAAGGCGGCAGAGATACATACTCTCTCTCTGTTAACTTTAAACGGGAATAACATTACCAAAAATCATCCAAAACCTACCAAACTCGGCTTGTTCCTACAGCCCGAAGACGCCTGCCTCGAGTCTCTATCTCAGATAGCTCGTAACTTTAAATGGGAATAACAACTGTTTTTCAAAATTTTGTACGTTTCTATCTATATTCATATAATTTTTATATCATATGTAAATATGTAATATACAGACAAAACCTTTTTCTCAATCATATTCATAATAAACATATGCATATGCATACAGAACTTTATTTGAAATGCAGTTAAATCATTATTAATCAGCACTGATTTTAGTGCAATATAAGCCAAGCATCTCCTTCGCGGGTGAAATGCTTAACCTGGAATTAAACACTTGTTGCATTTGTATTCTGAGCTCTTCTGCTTCATTAATAATGTTTACTATAATACACTATTAATGCAATAAGACAAGGCTTTTTTCCACTTCGAGCCTTTTAGAGTGTCCCAACATACCCTTAACGTTTTCTCTAACATTAGCACAAACAAGAAAACGGCTTATAAAACATAACTTGACAGGAACGGCAGCAAAGCGTTCTTGGAACGCATTTTTGTTCGTTGGGAAGAGCACTGAGTGACAGCCTGCACTTTTTCCTCTGTTGCGTAATAGTTTTTCTAGGGACGTTTAAATGTAAAGACTTCATGCGAAGGCCTGAACATTGTCCGTCCTCATGTTTTATGTCCCCCAGAGTGAGTCAACTCCAGTAATCCTCTCTGTGAAAGAGTTGGAAGAGATTTAGAGAAGGCGAGCGCGATTCTTCGCTAAAGTGGAGCATGATTCCAGCTCCACCTCTCCGCTTTTTCATTTTGATAAGTGACAGGGACCGGCAGAAATGTCCATCAGCTAATCCTCTTAGCGTTCATAATGCTGACTCTGCTTTAATGGACCTGACGGCTGAGCTGTTAGACCAGACCGGCCAGAAATGGCCCGCTGTGTTCCTGGAGCACAGAGTTCAGCTGCTCATCCTCAGCGGTGGAGAGATGGCGACATAAGCGCTGCGTTAAACCTAAAGCCTACCTAGACAGCATTTGCTTCTCGTACAACAGCTGTTTAGGTATATTCCTTCTTTTAACCAAAATCCGAGACTATTTGGGGGGCGAAGCAATCTTCTTCAAAACTTAATTTTTTTTTAGTTTTCTCTAAATTACATTTCAATTTTTGTATTTTAATTTTTCTGTACTCACTTTTTAGTGGGTCAAATTACATTTTATGAATTAAAAAGCACGTCTAATTAAATGAATAAAACAACATAATTATTGTTTTGTTTTATTGTTACCAAATTTTGTGATTTAGCATGTCTAATTTGTTGGCAAACAAAGAGGATTTACTATTAAAATAAATTAAAACATTTTGTGATTATTTCTTTAAAAAAAATACAATTGTATTATTTTTCGATATTAGTAGTAGTTGTATTACATGCATACTACTAAATAATAGTAATAATAGCCTATTTCTACCACTATGTCTTTAATAAGTTAACCTTTAAATTTCAGTCTGTAGCACCTGACTTTGAATCTTGCAGCTCTCATATTTATCTGGCAACCGGACAGCCATATATAATGAGGTTATAGGGCCATACAAATTATGAGAGTTTTATATGAAATATAAAATACACAGAGTGGGATTTCTGTTATAGCAAGATTAAAAATGCAGGAGAAATACAGGAAAGTATTTAAATGGGATAGAATGGTAAAATATCCCGGGAAAAACGGAAGGGTTTCGCCAGTAACAGTACTGACCGTGTCGTTTAACATGGCTGAAAAAATTTAAAGTGGAGGAACAGACAAAGTAATTAAAAGGAAAAACAAGATCAAAATGGCTATTCATTTCTGAATTGTGGGAGCGCATATGTTTTCGCTAATTTAAAGATTTGTGATTATACATAATCAAGTTCCAATCTGAAATGATGGTTCACTAATCATTACTCAGATCACGACTTCGGAGCTTAAAATGGAACCGTGGAACTGGTTCACAAATCAATTGATTCATTTCAGTTCAAATCATTCGATTTAAAATGGAACCGTGGAACTGGTTCACAAATCAATTGATTCATTTCAGTTCAAATCATTTGATTTAAAATGGAACTGTGGAACTGGTTCACAAATCAATCGATTCATTTCAGTTCAAATCATTTGATTTAAAATGGAACTGTGGAACTGGTTCACAAATCAATTGATTCATTTCAGTTCAAATCATTCGATTTAAAATGGAACTGTGGAACTGGTTCACAAATCAATTGATTCATTTCAGTTCAAATCATTCGATTTAAAATGGAACCGTGGAACTGGTTCACAAATCAATTGATTCATTTCAGTTCAAATCATTCGATTTAAAATGGAACTGTGGAACTGGTTCACAAATCAATTGATTCATTTCAGTTCAAATCATTTGATTTAAAATGGAACTGTGGAACTGGTTCACAAATCAATTGATTCATTTCAGTTCAAATCATTCGATTTAAAATGGAACCGTGGAACTGGTTCACAAATCAGTTGATTCATTTCGGTTCAAATCATTTGATTTAAAATGGAACCGTGGAACTGGTTCACAAATCAGTTGATTCATTTCGGTTCAAATCATTTGATTTAAAATGGAACCGTGGAACTGGTTCACAAATCAATTGATTCATTTCAGTTCAAATCATTTGATTCAGAACATCGGATTCCTTACGGCAAATCTTTCTTTCTTTCCTAAACAGTAAAAACATCAAGCAAACAATTACAGTGTGCCAATTATGGCTAATGGAAGATTCATATTTAGCGTTTGGGAGTCCCCAAAAACAGGCTGACATGCATGCAAGGTCGAAAAAGCGTTGACTGCGTTTATTTTACAGAAACAACGTGTTCATTTTTCCCAAACTGTGCAAACTTGTCTGAGTCGTGGTGCTCCTCGCAGCAGGTGGGAGAGATTGTTCACCCACGGATAATCGGAGCAGTAGTTTGGAGCCAGCGAATGGCATCACTGCGTGTGGGATCTTTAATGGTGGACCAGCTCAAAGCTCAAAGCTCTATCACGCTATAGTTTTGGGGACGGACTGGGTTTTGCATTCTCTGCTCGCAAAAGTCACCTTATTCCGCATGGTTGCTATGCAGTTGCTAAGGTCTTCCGAGTGCATGCCTGCCTTTGCAAACCGTTCGAACGGTTGGTCGGTGAGATTATAACTAATGATGTGTGAATGTGGGCAGCATTAGCTGCTAGTAAAGACGCTAATCAAACCCTCTGCTCCGGATTTCAACCACAGTCAGCAGAATGAATATTGCTTGATAGACTTATTCTTCTCCTCACAGCTAATCAGTGGAGACGTGGGTCCATGGCGATACAGTTTTTCCCCCATTTTATAATTTAGCAGACTTCAGCGGTACATTCCCATTTAATAAGAAACTTGTATTATTATTCACATTTTTGGAAAATATAGCTGTTTATCGCAGTACATTACTGTGAAATAACTAGCATTATTGCCATAAAAATAATAATAAACGAGTATTATTGTATATTTTGGAAAATGCTATTTTTTTTTCAGTGCATTACCATTCAATAACAAATTTGCATTATATTTTCCATTTTGGAAAACGTTTCTTTTTTTTGATAGCAAATTTGCATTATTTTCCCCATATTTTTAAAACATGATAATTTAGTAAAAAAAAAAAATAGGAAAATACAATGTTTTTAATTGCCATTTAATAACAAATTTTCATTATTGTTCCTATTTTTTCTGTTTGGAAAATAAAATGTAGTTTTTTATTAATTTATAAATAAATGCATGTGCGTTGTCATTTAATCACAAATATATTGTATAAAAATATAGTATTTTTTTTTCATACGTACACTTTGAGTTCGGTCCATGTCATGCATTTTTTTAAGATACTAACCTGCTGCGATCATAGTTATTTAAATATGCTCAGTATAAGCTCTGATAATATCCCCATGTGCTTGAACTGCGGACGATCGACTGAGCGTTTGTTCCTGAGGTGATGGAGTTTGTGATACGCAGGAAAGTACAGAAATAGCTGTCAGTGTCTGCTGGAAGAAGAATGAATTATGCCCTGCTCTATCAGTATTATACAAGTATGAGAACACAGTGCATTGTGGGTAAGGTGACACTCATTTTTCTGCAAGAGAGAGATGCGGCGGTGCAGTTATTAGATGATTTTTAGATTATGTTTGGTAATCTAAAAAGAAAAAGACAGCTATGTAAAATGCAAGAGAATAAAAACAGCTCCCTACGTTAATATTTGTACATGTATGACAAAAAAAATACATTCATTTGATTCCGTCAGCAAAATTGTCAGCTGATTAGAGACTGCTGAATTGGTTTTAATGACTATGCGTTCCCATTATGTAGGAGATAAAATGGGTTTTGCAATCGTCCTCAAGGTGATTTTACTTCAGCGGAGACGCAAACAAGCCGTTTGTTCCTGTCCTTATCACGACGATGCCGTCACCGCAGATTAAATGCGCTCTTTCTCCGAGTAATAACCTTTGTGGTTTGTCTTTGTCTGAGTAAAGGTTACCTTCTTAAACCTCTGCTTTTCTTCCATGCACAGCTAATTCTAGAAGGCCAGCGTTTGAAATGAAAAGCTCTACTTTGGGCAAACATTACAATACCCACAAATGATTTTTTAATTAATTATATTTTTTTAATATATATATATATATATATATATATATATATATATATATATATATATATATATATATATATATATATAAATATATAAATATAATATAAAATATAATATATTATAAAATATATTTGTTCATTAAATATATACGTAAATATGCATATACTTTAGAAGAGATTATGATGCTTCGGTGTTGCTCTTTTTGTCATTTCGTAGCTTGAAATACTGTACTTTGGATGTTTCGCAGAAGAAAGTCATAGAGAAAGACACGAGGATGAGTAAATGACGAGGCAACTTAACACTAGTTAGTTAAGTTTAGTTGCTGCATTAACATTACCTAGCAGTGAGCAATACATTTCGTACAGTATTTATTCATTTTTAATAATGTTAATATTAATAATGCATTTTTTTAAATGCATGTAGATTCTATACGTTATTTAAGTTTGAGTTATTTTAGTAAAAAACTTTTAAAATTGAGAAATGTTTAAATATGATAAATGCAATTAGATAAAAAAAATTCTGTAATTTTTTCATTTTTTTTTATTTGTTTTTTCAATATTTTTTTGCATTTTTTTGTTTTAGTTAACTGTATAAATAATACATTAAAATATCAATAATAATAACAATAATAGGGAACAACGTACTGCTGTTATATCATTTGAATGAATTTCCATGTGTTTTAACTTTGACAGTTTTTTTTTTTTTTTAAATAACAGAAATCGCCTATATGTGAAACTATGAAATGAGCCGCCAGTAAAATTTCTGTTATCATTTCTCGCAGTGAACCCTAATACTTAACTTTGCTATCAGCGAAGACGGGATTTTCAATGAAAGGAATAGGCGGCTGAAATAATCTGGAAATACATATTTAGAGTTTCTGCATTTACATAAACAGTCTGGTTTTTCTTCTTCGTGGCTGAACGTGATGTTGAGCAGATGCGGCGCTAAAGGTCAGTGTTTACCGGCCCGCAGGTTTGTAATCATTAGCGTTGGAGGGGAGATGTTTAGCGTGTAATGGATCTGGCACGGGCTGAACGCGTGCCGTCCAAACAAACCCCAACACACCGCCGTGACTGCGCCATGTGATTATGATGAATATTTTATCTTCCTGCCAGTGATGCAAGAGCTCGCGGATGCATTAAATTTGGAGCGTACCGGTGGGACCCTGCGTGTGTTTGCTCTGTCTGTGACATCAAAAACCGTGTGTGCATCTCGTTGCAATACAGAAATAGGCTAGTTTCCAAGCCAAAGTTATTGCTTTACAGTAGGGTTACTGAAGCAGAACGTTTAGGTGCATTACATGCACACGGAAGACGCGTATCATATTTGATATGCAAAGGCTGGAAAATAATCAAAACTGTTGAACGCAATGAACTCCGTGCCTTCTGCGCTGACTGTCATTTTGCATTTCTCAGACAATAAAAATAAATCATTTCCGTGAAACGCAGGCTACGGTTCTGAACTGAACTGAAGCGTCCATACAGGTTGCCAAATCTGCATGACAAAACCAAACCGGTCAAAAAAGGTTTTAGTATCGCATTAAATATAGCAAAAAGGTTTTAAGTAGTGCATTAAATATAGAAAATAGCAAAAAAAAAAAAAAAAAAAAAAAAAAAAAAAGCGTCCATGCCAGGTCTGCATGACAAAACCAAACCAGTCATAAGAAGGTTAAGTAGCGCATTAAATATGGCAAAAAGGGTTTAAATAGTGCATTAAATATGCTAAAAATGTTTTAAGCAGAGCATTAAATATGGCAAAAAGGTTTTAAGTAGGGTATTAAATATGGCAAATAGCAAAAAAAGCGTCCATACAAGTTGCCAGGTCTGCATGACAAAACCAAACCAGTCAAAAAAGGATTTAGTAGCGCATTAAATATAGCAAAAAGGTTTTAAGTAGTGCATGAAATATAGAAAATAACAACAACAAAAAAAAAGCGTACATACAGGTTGCCAGGTCTGCATGACAAAACCAAACCAGTCAAAAATGGTTTTAGTAGCCTGTTAAATATAGTAAAAAGGTTTTAAGTAGCGCATTAAAATATATTAAAAAAAGTGTCCATACAGGTTGCCAGGTCTGCATGACAAAACCAACCACTCAAAAAAAAGTGTGAAATATGGAGTTCCTCAAGGCTCAGTGTTAGGGTTATGTATTGACATTTTGCAACTTTGATCCTTCAGTTACAGCTTCCATCGGGTGCCAGGCTTTGTCAGCCTGATGAGAACGGAATGTTGGAGTTAAATGTTGACAGTTATGCACCTGTGGCCTTTTAGTTTCAGTTTGATTCTTGGTCATAACATGGCCTCCGTAGAATACTGATAGGGCCACCGGAAGAATCTGAAGGAGTGAAGATTCTGACGCACAAGAAATGTGGCCAATTGTTTTCATTTACTGTATCTTGTCCTTTCCTCTATAAATAAAGTGACTTGCGAAGCGTCGGAGGAGGCAAAGCGTGG
Organism: Puntigrus tetrazona; assembly: GCF_018831695.1. Taxonomy (NCBI): domain Eukaryota; kingdom Metazoa; phylum Chordata; class Actinopteri; order Cypriniformes; family Cyprinidae; genus Puntigrus; species Puntigrus tetrazona. Next base: position 23,963,154 of record NC_056718.1, read on the forward strand.
CCCCGGCCTCAGGCGGACTGTGATCCGTCTGGAGCAAAAGGGAGGTTAAGGAGAAACCTGTTTCTCTCCCGCTTGCATTCGTTAGCGCAATCTTTGCAAGCCATCCATAAAAACCTGACTTGTGATTTCGCTTTGAGTTGATCCTTCCTGGTAAAGAGCCGTTTGAGTGAAATAGTCTCAACATTTATTTGGTCGCCGAGCCGGATCCCAACACGACAGAGCGGAGGAGGAGAGGACGAAGAGGAGCTGAGAGACAGTCTCTGGCAGAGCCAGGCAATAGCTGCCTGCAAAAATCCAGCGTGAACGAGGGGGTCGGTGACCGCCTGGTGACGTTGGAAGGACAACTCAACGCACTGATCAGGTGATATACCGGTATTGTGTTTTTATGGGTGAAGTGTGTGGATGAGACTGCAGTATAATTACCGGCTCGGCGTACCCGTTGATTTGCCTGCTAAGGCGAAGGATCTGATGCGGAGAGGTTACTAGCTGCTAGCCGAGCGTACCCGTTGATTTGCCTGTAAAGGTGAAATGGATTCCGGTAGCACAGTGATCAGGTTACTAGCTGCTGGCGAGCGTGCCGTTGATTTGCCTGTAAAGGTGAAGGATCTGGATCGACTCGCGGGGTAGCACAGTAATCTCGACAGAAGAATCTGTCGACCAATTGTCTAGGATCGACAAAAGGTTGTTCTAAGCGCGCATTGTATGAATGGTATGAATGTGTTGTATGAACGTCATTGTGAATCACTAGGATTTTGCGGTGAATAAGGTGGTTGTTGTGGTTTAGGAATAACACAACTGATATTTTTCCCCACTAGAAGGGGAGTTGTGTTGTTCAAACATAAAATTTATATTGGGTTTGAGTCAAAATTGAAAAGTTGGTTTGTTCAGACGGCTGTATCCGCAGACAGTGTCTGTAGAAGCTTGGTGCAGTGGACGATCTGATCAGACGTGTGACTAATTGACTCTTACCAAAAGCGAAAATGGGTGCAGGAAAAAGTAAATTGAAGGGAGATCCAAAGTTTATGCATACATATTCGGCAGACAGTGTGCGATATCTCAATGAGTGGAATAAAAATATGATTTCAGTGGTAAATTAGTCAAAAAGGACTGCACTCTCTTAATAAACAAAATAAAAGTTGATTTATCCTTAGCCAAGGGAAAAAGGTTGATCTGTTGAAACTTCAATTAATTGAAGCGATGAAATGGCAGCAGGCTGATAAAAGACAAGTGGAAGTCAAAGAGAAAAAAAGAGAGAAACAAGAAAGATTGGTTGCAGTGCAGAAAGAAAAAGAGCATAAAAAGAATGAAACACCTTTCATCAGAATCAGATTCCGTTTTTCCAGCCATCCAAGTGGCTAATCCACATTACGGTGTAGAGGACGATCAATAGATACCTTAATGCGTATCGCCATGGTCAGACAAGAACTTAAAGAGGCAGTAAATGCACTTGGTCCACTTGGAAATACTGCATGGTTAGGAATTTTCACCAACTGATACGCACGCATCGTTTAAATGGCCAAGAGATTGATAGAGTTGTGAGATTGGCTTTTTAAATACGAATATGGCCAGGATAGGGGGTAACTTCATGGGTCTAGACAGGAATGATGATCCGTTAGCTCATGATGGAGCGGCATTTGAGCAGATGATAGAACATGGACAGGATTGTTGAAAAATAAAAAGGAAAAGCAGACAGGGCCCATAGCTGCACTCACTGCCCTCTCCCAAAGCATGACCTTGCTTGGTGCAGACACAATACAGACTTGAAGGCAAACTGTGCCTTTACAAAACAGCAGCAAGTTTGACACAAGGGAAACATTATGGTGCATAGGGTTTTATGCACCAATGCACCAGGGTTTAAAACTACTAAAAAAAAATTTTGTGAATCTTGTTTGATCTGCTGTAAACATAACTGCAGACCTAAAAGGTCAATTTCCAAAGCCAGACTACCTTTTCAGTTTATCCACATGGATTTTATTGAACTGAACCTTGCCAACAGTACAAATACTGTACGTTCAGTTTACGCTGTGTGATGATGTGTGTGAGAAACCACAAGAGCAGCATACACTAGCAGAATGGATGAAAAAATGTTGAAATTTAAAATGTTGTGAGCAAATGATCTGCCAGATATACCTCTGTCCCCACAGGTCTTGAAACCAGGCGACAGCATCCTGATCAAAGTTATTGACCAAACTGCATAAGATCGCTGAGAGAACGTGGATTCATTTGCAAACTGCTAACACCTTGGGAGAGCTATTGAAGTCGGCCGGTATCAAAATGGCTGCTGAAGAAATCAACTAATCCCTTTCCCAGCTATAGCGCCCCAAGTACGTGAGCACGTGAGGGCTGGAGAGTTGCTCTAAACCTGACTGCAGCAGTGACGTCACACTGGTGGCCATAAGAGAGACGATTAAAGGGAACTGAAACTAATTGAAACTGGTTCACAGAACAACATGAACTAAAGACTCATTTTGATTTGAACATGTTTATGCATTATCTGTGTTTTACCATGTTTAAGGGCAATGATTACTAAAATGATTAGCCAGACTTTTCCAGTTTTACCATGCTTCTCCACCAAGAGAGAAACGGAGAGCTTTAAGTATCATGTGTGAAGTCTCAGTTAAAACCACAGCTGTGATATGGCTGAGTGCTGATGTTATGATACAAAAGGTACACTGATAAGCTACTAAAATGAGAACAAGAGGCACCGTTTTATTTCATTCTTCCTTTTCAGTTTATTTTCACATTTTCCTCCTATGTTCAAGCTTTAAATTTTGTATTGTATACATTATGATTAAGATGCAAGCCTTACAGGTGATCGCAGGTAACAGGTCGGTTGGGAATTTTTCCTCAGATACTGTTTTTACCAACCTTGCTGTTTAAAGTAAGCATCGACTATGTAATCCAGTAATCAGTAGAGATGTAGTTCAATATGCATATGCCTTATTATGTTATTTTCAGGTCAAAACGTCAAAGAGGAGGGATATGTTAGGGTTATGTATTGACATTTTGCAACTTTGATCCTTCAGTTACAGCTTCCATCGGGTGCCAGGCTTTGTCAGCCTGATGAGAACGGAATGTTGGAGTTAAATGTTGACAGTTATGCACCTGTGGCCTTTTAGTTTCAGTTTGATTCTTGGTCATAACATGGCCTCCGTAGAATACTGATAGGGCCACGGAAGAATCTGAAGGAGTGAAGATTCTGACGCACAAGAAATGGCCAATTGTTTTCATTTACTGTATCTTGTCCTTTCCTCTATAAATAAAGTGACTTGCGATCTGAGCGTCGGAGGAGGCAAAGCGGGAGGAGGCAAAGCAGGGAAGGAGGCAGAAGGCGGGGGCCTGCCCGGCCCCCGGCCTCAGGCGGACTGTTATCCGTCTGGAGACAAAAGGGAGGTTAAGGAGAAACCTGTTTCTCTCCCGCTTGCATTCGACAGCGCAATCTTTGCAAGCCTTAAAATCCATAAAAACCTGACTTGTGTTTTATTTCGCTTTGAGTTGATCCTTCCTGGTAAAGAGCCGTTTGAGTGAAATAGTCTCAACACTCAGTGCTAGGACCGTTACTTTTCAACCTTTACATGTTACCTCTGGGAGATATTATCAGGAGTCATGGTGTTAGCTTTCACTGCTATGCTGCTGATGCTCAGCTCTATATTTCAGCGCAGCCTGGTGATACACACCAAATTGAGAATCTAACAGAATGCATAGTCGATATAAAAAGCTGGATGATGAGTAACTTCTTAATGTTAAATTCTGAAAAAACAGAGGTGCTAATAATTGGACCTAAAAACCCCACATATAATAATCTAGAACACAGCCTATCACTTGATGGCTGCTCTGTTAATTCTTCATCATCAGTTAGGAACCTAGGTGTGCTGTTTGACCGCAATCTTTCCTTTGAAAATCATGTTTCTAGCATCTGTAAAACTGCGTTTTTCCATCTTAAAAATATATCTAAATTACGACCTATGCTTTCAACCTCTAATGCAGAAATATTAATTCATGCGTTTATGACCTCAAGGTTAGATTATTGCAATGCTTTATTGGGTGGTTGTTCAGCTAGTCCAAAACGCAGCAGCCAGAGTCCTTACTAGAACTAGGAAGTATGATCACATTAGCCCAGTTCTGTCAACACTGCACTGGCTCCCTATCAAACATCGGATAGATTTTAAAATCTTATTAATTACCTATAAAGCCCTGAATGGTTTAGCTCCTCAATACTTGAGCGAGCTCTTATCACATTATAGTCCTGCACGTCCGCTGCGTTCTCAAAACTCTGGCCATTTGATAATACCTAGAATATCAAAATCGACTGCGGGCGCCAGATCCTTTTCCTATCTAGCACCTAAACTCTGGAACAATCTCCCTAACTCTGTTCGGGAAGCAGACACACTCTGCCAGTTTAAATCTAGATTAAAGACACATCTTTTAACTTAGCCTACACATAACACACCAACACGCCTTTTATTATTCAAATCCATTAAAGGATTTTTAGGCTGCATTACTTAGATTTGCTGGAACCGGAAACACTCCTCATAAAATACGATGTACTTGTGACATCGTAAAAAGAATGGCATCTACGCTAATATTAGTCCTGTCTCTTTCTCAATCTGTTTTCACAGTTTGTATCCAGACTAGATGGTGGATCAGCACCCAGAGATTATGTTCATCAGAGACCAGAACACCTAGATGCGCCCCGTGGACCAATCACCAGATCCTGATGCACACACACACACGCACACACACACACACTAAGTCATTTACACTACCTGACACAGCTGCGTTTAAAATTGAACTGGAAGTTAAGTGCTGGGCGTCCGGTCAGAGGAGAACTGACCCCAACTGAGTCTGGTTTCTCCCAAGGTTTTTTTCTCCATTCTGTATGCATGGGGTTTTGTTTCCTTGCCGCTGTCGCCTCTGGCTTGCTTGGTTGGGGACACTTAACTTCTAGTGACTATCGTTGAATTGACTACAGAGACCGTCTCTGCATTTAATAAGAAATTGGTCACTCTGTCATTATACATCCCTGTCATTATACTGTACAGTGCTTTGATGCAACCTGTGTTGTTAAAAGCGCTATATAAATAAAAAAAAAAAAAAAGGTTTTAGTAACGCATTAAATATAGCAAATAGCAAAACTCTAAATATGTCATTGCCATAACTATAATACATGTTTTACAGTCTCTGATCATAAACATAAACGCTTCCTAGTGGTGAGTAGCCGCAAAACTTAACATTTGCTAAATTGTATCATCATGTAGGTTTAAAAATATTTAAATACATGTTGGATTTTTATTGGACTATTATTTCATATGTCAGGAGTTAATTGTCATAAATATAGTGTCGCCGTGCAATCATCATGCATCATAATTGTGATTAAAATGGCACTTAAAAATAATAACTTTTCTAAAATAGGCTTTTGCATGAAAAAAAGGACAAATTTTTTTATTATCTCAGTTGACTGCCGCTCTCTTGCAGGTCTGCCGGACGTCATCTAAATGGATTTATCCGCTGCTGGACGCTTGTGGCACGAGATCACAGAAGTTTAAGGTTCCTGTGCCAGAGCCATGGACACCTCATGATCTCCTGAGACACAGACGGCCCGAAGACTCAGTGTTAAATCAGTATCGTTGCTATTTACTTGCATTTTGATGTCAGCACGGTCATGCATGCTGCTGTTTAATGAGAACTTTGTTTTAGGCTAATGCTGTACAAGAGTCTTAAAGGTTAGAAAAAAACAGAATCATTTTTTGGTTCCTTAAAGAAATTTTAGTGAACAAAAGTCTCAGTTCTTCTGAGACTCAAATCTCACACGGGTTGCCAGATTGAGAACATGCAAAAGGAATGAGTGCGACCGACAACGAACGGGAATGACCCTTACACTGAGAGTCGATTTATCTGAGTTTTAATATTTTAGGGTTTTTTTTATGTTGACGATAGCTTCATTTTAAGCGATATGTTGTTTTTTTCGCTACCTGGCAACCATGGCTGTCGAAAAACTATTGGTTAAATTGCCAGTGGGCGGAGTCTCAAAAACATTCCGACACGGAACACATTTGAAACTAGCTCTAGATAACTGGCTCTAGAATTGTTTTTCTTAAAATTAATACATTCTTAAATATCTGCCAACACGTATATGTTTTATATCTTTCTGCTATATAACATTTCTTCTGAAAGAACTAAATATCTCAGTTCATGGTGCAAAAATATTAAGCCACGCAACGGTTTTCAGCGTTAATAATAATCAGAAATATTCCTTGAGCATTTTAGATGATTTCTGAAGGATCATGTGACACTGAAGACTAGAGTAATGATGCTGAAAATACACATTTTACAATATATTTAAATAGAAAACACACAATTTTAATCATATTTTACAGTACAGCTGTTTTTACTGTATTTTTTATAAAAAAAAAAATCAACCCTCAAACATTTAGATGAGAAAATGAGTTCATTTTAAACGATGGCATAAGCAATATTCTCAAACGGCAAATTTGACAAAAACTAAAAGTGTACCGAGTGTGTGATTCGCTCGTTCTCTGGAGGTCACGTCTCGCCTTCCTCTGTGTGCATATGCTTCATAATTGTATTGCGAAGGAGAATGCAAAGTTTCCATTATCACAAACTTGACCGGCGTTTAATTGAACAGGGCGAGCAATTATAGTTCAACAATGAGTCGGGCTAATTAAGGCAAACGCTGGCATTATTAAAGCTGGTTAATATGAGTGCATTCTGTCTGCTGAACAGGACTGTGACGGCAAAGGACAGCCGACCTATAGAACAAGGACACAGATATATACTTGTGTGCGTATATATATATATATATATATATATATATATATATATATATATATGTGTGTGTGTGTGTATATATACACAGTATATATATATAAAAATATAAAAATATAGTATATATATATATATATATATATATATATATATATATATATATATATATATATATATATATATATATATATATATACATATATATTTGTGTGTGTGGTTCTTGCAAAAAAAAAAATATGTTCATGTTTTCCCCGTTTTTCTCTAATAATTACAATTAAAAAATACAGTTATTTTATATTTGGAATTAGTTTTACTTTTAGCAATTCGGATATTGAAATGTGTGTCGCACAAAAAGACAAATGCTGTTTTATTTAAAGGCTTATAAATAGCTTATAGATGTAATATGAGGTGACAATATGAAGCGTGACACTTAATGTAGCAGGGCAGATTGTATATGTCCAGATGAAGCACCGTGCATGTCTGAAGACATCGTTTGACCTTCAAGGTCTGAAATAAAGGTGGATGTTAAGACAACATGCCAAACACACACACACACACACACACACACATCATATCTGACCTTCTGGTTACACGTTCACACCCTTAATGTGACACTGTGTGTGTATATATAACCACAGATATTCCAAAGATAAAAGTTTTTTTAAAGTCTTTTTTAAAGTCTTTTAAAAAATTGATTTGCATAAAAATACAGTAAAAACAGTAAAGGTATGAGATTTTATTTATTATTTTATTTTAAATATGTATGGATTTATGTGTGTGTGTGTGTGTGTGTGTGTGTGTGTGTGTTTTGTGTGTATATATATATATATATAATTTATATTTGTATGTATTTATGTACGTATGTAATTTATGTATGTATGTAATTTATATATATATATATATATATATATATATATATATATATATATATATATATATATATATATATATATATATATTTAATAGACACTTTTGTAACATGAATATCTTTAACGTCACTTTTGAATAATTTAACGTGCCTGCTTTTCAACAAAACCAAACTTTTGTACGGTATGCAGAAATGTCATGAAACCGTATTTATTTCACATTCAACGACATCGCACGTTCGGGTTCGCCGTTGTTTCGTGAACCGTGCTTTCAAGAAATACTGAAACTGCTTTAAACTTCCGACAGCCTAATGATGATTTACCACGCGCACATTCATGCAGGTTTTTTTCCCTCTCGCGCTGGGCGCGGGTGACGCGTCGCGTGAACGCACCGGATCGCGGAACGTCACGTGTCTCCGGCGGACATCAGCGGAGCGCAAAGTTCCCGACGTTCCAGATGGGAAGAGCGGGAACGCTTTCGCGAGCAGAGCGACCGGAGGACATCGCCCGAGCCCCGATGCTGTTCGCACGCGCGCGCTTTACGGCAGACGCACGCGGCGTCGCGGGATGCGTGCGTGCGGGAATTTAACGTTTCCAGCGTTGTTGCAATGCGGCGGGGAGGAATCTGATGAGAGCAGGGATCTGGGACGGTGATTCTGCGCTTGCTGTATCTGGATCCAGACCTCTGATCGTGCACGCTCTCTCTCCGGCTGCGCATCGCGCGTTTCGGCGCTCATTGAAGCCGCGACGATGACCACCGCGGGTCAGGAGCAGCAGCAGCAGCAGCAGGACCGCGCCGTGACGACGGTCTCCAAGAAATCCATCATCGCCAAGATGTTCAAAGTGCGCAAGAGGAGGGAGATGCTGCTGGCGCAGGTGTGCTTGGTCTGCAGCGTTCTGCTCGTGGCGTGGGGCATGTCGAGCATCCTGACCAGGACAGGTGAGTCCGCTTCTGGCTGTCGGTCCGAGCCCTCGCGTGTCCCGGACGCGGAGAGATCGCTATCACGACGGGCAGGTGCGGGAGGAGAAGGAGGAGGAAGAGGAGGAGGAGGAGGAGGGAGTTTGACTTTGCAGCTGACATGTAGACGTTCAAAACAATCAGAACCGGACCGACACGGATCAGTGATTTACCCTTGGCGGTCCAGTATGGTTCATAAACGGGAATGATATGAGGTGCCCGGCGTCAAAAACGCGTTTTGATTAATAGTTCAGCCACGCAAAAAACACTCAAAGCCGGTGATCTTCTAAAAATGCAATTTTACATTTATTTGAAGAATGTTACCCTATAAACTATTCATTTTCCCCCCTGTTTCGCTTGTCTCTCTCGCTTGCATATTTAGAATGCGTTTCTCAAATTCATTTCGAAATATTGCTGCAAACCTGTGGTTATCTGTAGTGTCAGTCGATAAACGTATTTTTCTGATCCTTTACAGCATTGCTGATTGAATTTCTGTCTCGAATGAGCGGCGTTAGGGAGAAGAAGTCACTTTAAAACAGGCTTCTTGACAAAAAAATATTCTAATATTCATCGGCTACAGTTAATGCATTAATAATGATGCATGTACGATTACTCCTGACGCTTTTTATTTCACTTACAAATACTAACGCAGTTTCTGTGATCTCATTATTTCCGAATAATTACATAATTATGTCTCTGGCATGAGATTGCGCTCGAATTATGGAGAATATGAAATGAACACCTGTCCTTAGGTACAACGGAGATGTGCATCATTAGGTAGACAAGCAGACGTTTGTGCGCGCGTGAGGTCAACGATCTACAGGAAATCGATTCGGAGAGATCGATCGGTGGCTTTATCGTGTTTGTGCTTTATATGAAATGGATCACAATCGTGAATGCGCGTTTTTTGGATGTTTATGGATGCCTGCGTGCAGTGAGCTGTACAGATAAAGGTCTCTTCAGAAGGGCTGTGTCTCCAAACCTAGTGAGCTGCCCATCTAGACTGCATGTGTGCAGATCGCATGTGTAGGCAGTCAGCTCACGAGGTTGTGTGTGTGTGTGTGTGTTGGTGGCGATGCTCTGTGTCATATGCCGCAGTGTGAGACGGAGACGGTATGTTGGGTCCGTTATGCACACATGGTCAGATCTGAATGCACTGTTCTCTGGTGATTTGTCTTTTATGGTCAGGCGTGTGTGTGAAGTGCCGTCTGATTCCTCTGGGGCAAATGAAAGTCACATTGCTCTGGCATCAGATCGCGATCTGAACTCGTCAAAAGCTCACGGTGCTCCGTGGGTTTAACCGTCATGTTGTCATGCATTACACATGCACACACAGAACAGAGCAGAACATGGGACGTTTACCCCGTGGCTTCAAAGGCGGATATAGTGGCTTGATTTTTTTAGCTTTTACTACTTTAACGCTCCTTTTCATTCGGTGTTCTGTGTCCGTGCTGTGCTGCTTAGAACGAAGAGGAAACGGCGAGCGTTCGTTTTAAGATTTGAAAAATGCAAAAAATTAAATCAAATCAAATCTGAATAAATAATAAAATATTTTGATCAGTGTCAATTCTACTCAAATCATTCCGGTTTATGATTAAAAAAATGCAAAATAACGGATTAAAAAACAAACAAAAAAAAAACTACTTTTAAACAAATTTCGCAAATGATGAAACGGAGCACTGAATCAATATTATAAAGCGAAAACCTGAAGTAGTATTTGTAATCAAAAATTAAATGTACCCTAATTATTATTATTATTGTTATTATTATTTATAGTGAGCTGTCAGGGCAGTATTAAAAAAGGCGAAATTGCGCGATAGAAACTATAAAAATATAAAACAAAAATCTGACTTGTGACTTTATATCAAACAGTTGAGTTATAAAGTCATAATTGAGAGATATAAAGTAGCTATTTTGACTTTTTTCTTGGAATTGCGAGTTTATATCTTGCAATTATTAATTTTTTTTATTCAGAATTGGGAGATATAAACTGAGAGACAAACTCAGAATTGCGAAATATAAAGTTCAAGTTTGAGGGGAAAAAACTATATCACGCAATTATGAATTTCTATCTATCTATATAACAACTGTGAGTTTATTTCTCAGAATTACGAGTTGCAAAGGGAGATGATGATGACGACGATGATGATGATGATGATGTGAAGTAACAAATTTAATGACCAAAAAAATAAAATTTGACTTCCAACTAAATTATTTGCTATCTATGTTTACGTTTACATGGTAATATCAGCACACCAAACCTCAAACTAAAAACTAATGTTTCACTAAAAAAAAAAAACTAATTTTTTCACTTGAAATAAATTATATCTGAAATAAAATAAAATGCATGTTTAACTTAAATAATGAGAACTGTAACCTAAATGAAATGAACAAAAACTATATGGATGTATTTTTAAAAAAACATACAAATGCTACAACACACAGCAAAATTACTAAAACGTAAAAAAAAAAATGTATACAAATTCAATGCAGTATACACTTGGATGTTTAAAATTCTGTGTTAAAAACAACCCGACTTGGGTTATTTGGACATTTAAATTATGAAGTCTTTACCGTGCTGTAAGTTGTATTATTTTATGCAGTGCATAATAACAAAGAGGAACCTAGCAGTCGGGTAAAAATGGCTGGGTTTAATGAAACCAGAACCAGCGATTGAGTTGTTTTGACCCGGAAGTTGGCTTACTATCCAGATGAAACATTTAACTGAACTGCTGGGTCAAAACGGGCTTGCTTGTTCTGTCAATATTTAACCCAGCATTTTTTTTAGAGTGTAGAAAAAAATATCCCAGCAATCAAAATGACCCAGCAGTTACAGAAACACCATCCAGCGCTTGAGTAAAAAAAAAAAAATAAATAAAATAATGAGCCAACAAGCTGAACCCAGCAATTGGGTAAAATATTAACCAGCAACTGAGTGAAAATATTAAAAACGACCCAATAAAATGACCCAAAAGGGCTAACTCCAACATTTGGATTAACCAAAATCCATATTTTTTTTACATAATCAGTTTTTTATATTTTTTTTATATAATCAGAGTATAATCAACTTTGTTGTACAAGTTGTACAATCACTTGAAATTGACTTAAAGGGGTCACTTGATTTTAAGTTTTCCTTTCTCCTTGAAGTGTTACAAGCTGTTTTTATAAAAGTTATGACCGGTCCAAACGGCTTGTTTAAACACGACACAAAGTGGAATTATTTTATACCACCACCCGAATGTTTCTGCAAAGAAAGAAGGCGGACCTATTATTCTCTCTGTAGCGTTGCTGTCGGCGCCATGTTCCGGAGACAATGTTTTTTTAATTTAATGTAAGTTATACAATTTAGTTTGTGTTCTCGAAAGAGGACACAGCAGTTTATGCTTGGAAATTCTTAACTCTGCAAGGACAGTCTGGCGCTTCTGACTCACAACCTTTAAGAAAGCTAGGTTTTCTTATTAAAAGTGTTTGCTACCTAACAGTTTTGTAATGTTAGTGCTTAGTTGTTTGTCGTTTTTCTGATCATGAATGTAGACATGGTGTTATGTTTATAAGGCGCGATGCAACGCAACGCATTAAAAAGACAGTACGTTCAGTAATTATGTCTCCACTGGAAGCAAGAAACGCCTCATTTGTAACACGTTTTATTGTTTTCGTGCTTCCCGTTATGATAAGGGGTGTAACATGGGTATTCGGCCAATCACAATGCACTGGATAGCTGGCCAATCAGAGCACACCTTGCTTTTTTAGAACGATGAGCTTTGTACAAATTGACCCTATTCAAAAGGCGGGGCTAAGAAGAGAAACAATATAACAAATAATGTTTTTTTTTTTTTTTTTACCTTAATCGGAATTAAACATTGCATTACACCAGATTAACATGGTTTGTAGTTGAAATATGATTTAAAAAAGACCTGTTCAACTTATTTTGATGAATTTAAGATGATAATATCATACTTAAAGTAAGTAAGTAAAGTCACTCGTCTTATTTGTTCACAGATGCACAAGTGTTCAGATTTCATGCAAGATTTATTAATGCGAGTCCTTTATAGCAGCCTTCCAAATCTGGTTAAAAATTCATAGAAATTGTCAGAACGTGCATCTCAAGTCTGAAGAGACTAAAGCCAGTTCTGCGTGTCTATCATCTACCAAGTCAAAAGTCTGCTCTTCCAGACAAGCGAAAACAAGCGGCTCGATTTGAGAGCTCAAGCTCAAATGCAATTGAGCACAAAGACATTAATTACAATAAAAACAAGGAGCTTAAAAGATTACTCCGCACTGATAGCGTGCAGACAATAGGAAATCTGTTATCTCTCAGTCAGAAACGTCTGCTCGTGACAGTTACTTAAAAGCCTGTGTTTGTGTCGGGCTCATTGCTTTTCTCATAATGTCTGAAGAAAGAAAGATCAAAGAGGGAGGGAATATATTCAACCCTCTCTTTCCAATCAGGCAAATCCTGTTTTCCTCCTCTTCTTCTCTAGCTCCAGGAGGAAAGAAATGCAACGCTGTCACTCTCCTCTCTCCCTGTTTTTACACGTTTTATATGGTAATTATATTATTTTCCCAAGTTTTCTTAATTAGAGACTTGACTGAAAGTCTTTTCAGTTTGATCTCCGCCTGATTTCCCAAAAGCCTGTTCTTTTATTTACATGTTTGTCGCGAAGCTCTCTGTCCTGGAGCTGCTCAGGTGCTTCATGAGAGTCTCGTCAGAGTTTGAGCCGTTTGGATTAAATCTGGGACGTTTGCTTTGATTGAAGCAAATACCTGCTGTGGAGCAAAACGCATTCGTTTGCGTTAAAGCTGAGCACCTTAAAGAATCCAGTCGTACAACACTTCAGTTCATTTCTTAATATTTATGTAAATGAATAGTATTTAATGCATTGACGTGTATTCATTTAGGACGTTGAAAAAAATTTGCAATAATATGATTCAACGATATGTGAATATTCAAATAATTTACAATATGCATTATTACCGCATCACAATATCCTCAAGGAATTCCCAAAATATCGCAGTAGTTGCTGGTATTCATTATCGTAACCGTCACGTATTGTTGCTTATTGTACCGTACAGAGTTTTGATTAATAAAGCATCATTTTTGCACATCATTTTTACTTTAAGAATGTTACGACGATATTAACGTAAAACCACGACACATATCCAGCTTCATATCTGTGGGTTTTCATAGAAAGATTCGATCCCGTGTAACTACGCTTCATCGAAACGTGTAAAAGGAAGTTGAAATGACACGGTTGCTTCAACAGATGTGTTTTCATATCAGTTTTGCGCTTGTTAACGCTATCGGGTGGGTTTAAGGTTGGATTTGGTGTATCTCCAACATGAGAGCGTTGACTTTTAGCAACAGTCTGCAATACATACCTTTATCGACGCGTTCAAAATGAGCCAGGGTTCACATATTGAAGCTGTGTTTTAGCGCTACTCTGTGGACATTTCTCTTTTAAACTTGAATTCCGTCATCATTTGCTCACTCTTCTGAACTCCTATGACTCGTTCTTTCTTCGCTGTTGAGTGATTCGACGAGTGTTTTGTTTTTGCAGGTCACGGTATGATCGCGGAGGAGACTGATGCGGAGTCGCAGGATCACTGGGGTCGACGGCTCATGTCCTCCGCAGCGGATAATGTGACGGTGGAGAAGAACTGCACAGAGCCAGGTGAGACGAGCATCTCCACACGAGCCTTAACAGAGCAGCTCATCTCTCTGGAAACACTAAGGACATCTAAAGCACATGAGGCTAGCGCGATCAGACCGCGATGATCTCTCGGGCACCTCGTGTATCTGAATGTAACAGCATGTGCATTGGAAATAAAACGATTACAATGATCTAGGAACGGCAATCTTCAAAAAAATATATTAGTGATATACAGTACAACTTGCTTATCATTGCTCTGTTTGATCGCTTCAAATGTTTAAAGTTGCTTATTCATCTGCTAAATGAATAAATGCAGTACATAAGATAATTAATTTTTAATATTTTTATAACACACACCCACGTATGCTAATTTCTTAATTTTGTGACTAGCGCTCCTCAATCATCGGAATTTTAAACATTTTACGTAAATGTATATTTTTTACCACAATACAATTTTTCGTAAGATTAGCGTTCCCTGGTCACTGTAAATTTCCAAATGTATTTATCATTTTGTATTTCATTCAGCATTTTTATGCATTGTATCATTTACCCACACTACACCCAAACACATATATACTGTAATATATAATGTTTCTCACCTTTTGCAGTGGTGTCATGTGTCGACGGATTGAGCGTTTGAGGATTATATTTAGGGTCTTTGAGACGCCACTAATGACCCACTAGGAATTATCGTGTGTTTTTGGTTAATCAGCAGATGGAAAACCTCGCAGAAGTGCATTAAAGTGTGTACTAAGAGCTTTGAGGAGATTTGAACTCCATGTCAGGCTGTTTTTTTGTAACTCCAGTGAGATTTAAGCGAAGGTTTAATGTGACTTTGCTGTTCACTTGTGGAAGTTTTAATCAGCTTTGGTCCGGAGAGAAAGGCCTGCGTTTAGCTGACACTTGTGTTCTCTCCAGTGCACTCTGTCCCGGACTTACGGCTGGTATTCTGACTGCGCTTGTTCTCATTAAATTCTCTCGAACCCAAATTAAAAGTCTAATTTTAGCCGTGCATGTTCTGTTTATTCAGCTTTATACATTTCCAGTCTCAGTTAGACATGATTTAAACAGAGAATCTCCTCTGAGGTGTTCGATGTGGAACTAAAAGACATTCAAAGGATGTCTGAAGACGTTTTACCTGTGTTAGTAGTTTAAATGTGACGTATTCTTTTCTGATTTTAACATTTAATTGAGCACGAAAGCATACCCTGTTGACAAAGATATGCTCTAAGAGCATTTTGTTAACATTGCCATTAAATTGATGATTGATGAAAAAAATGTTACATTCTAAGTGTTCTCAGAATGTTAAAAAAAAGTTTGAAAAGGTTTTATGTATTATTTTTTACAAACAAAAATTCGATTTTTTTAATTTTACAACCATAGAAAGGCTAATGTCAAAGCATCAACATTTTCGAATGTTTTATTTATTTATATTTTAAACTGTAAACTGATTTTTTTACATTTGAAAAATTACAGTAACCTTTCTTTGTTCCCTAAATATTCCAAACGTTCCATTTTTTGAAAACGTATGAAAGTGACTGTTAAGAGAGCATTCCGGGAATGCTACTCATAAAAGTATGTTCTGAAACAAATAGTAACATATAAAAACGTCACATTAACCTCAAATTAAAATGTTGCGGAAATAAATGTCGCATGAACGTAAAAGTAACTTTTTAATGCTTTTTAAAGCTAACGGAAAGACCAGATAACTGTGCACAAACATTCTAACAACATTACCTGAAGAACTTTTCTTGGTAACGTTTAGATAACCTTGCCGGAACATTCTGAGAACGTTCCTCATAGCTTCCGTAACCGTATCCGTGAATGCTTCATGCGGGACAGCGATGATTTGGGCATTAGCACGATGCATTAATAATCCTAAAAATACAGCTCAGTAGGTTTTGGAGAGTAGGTTTTCTTCAAGATTCATGGTTCATGTATGTAAACTCCAGGTCAGCTCTTTTTATTAGTTCAATTTTTGCATTCTGATGACGCAGTGAAGGGAAACAGGAGAAGCTGAATCCTGTACACTCAGGATTTTCCTTTCGCTCGACATGACTGCTACTGTAAAAACCTCTTATCTGTGAAACAGCACACCTCCACGCTCTCACGTCTCGTTTCTTGCCACTAACTTTTCAATCTGAGTTTTGCGCATGCCAGTCCGCAAGATTACACTCTGGGAATCTGGTAATCTCTGAAGATTACGCTTTACTCCTTCCTTCTCTGCTTCTCCAGCATGTCCCTTCTTCACTTGCAGCTTCTTCTTTTATGTCGAATGTGACAATACGGCTTAACATTGAGGGGTTTTTGCTCATGTTAATATTGGGTTGTTTTGGGTCACTATCCAGAAGGTGGGGTTAAACATTTAACAACCCATTGCTTTGTATGTAACCCAACATTTTTTAGACTCTGTATAATATACATAGATTAATACTAGATATATGTATGATGAGCAGATTTTTTAAAATTGTTTTTTATTAATCTTTCTCTCTCTCTATATATATATATATATATATATATATATATATATATATATATATATATATATATATAATTAATAAATATATGTGTGTGCGTATATATATATACATCCAAACGCATACATGTATTTTTAAAAAACTGTTGCATGTTATAATGCATTATAAAATAAATAATATAAAGTGTTTGTGTGTGTATTAATATATACATAATAAATAAACCCAGTACACCCACATATATTATAAAAAAAAAACTAATTTAATTTGGATGCAGTTAATCGTGATTAATCATTGCACAGCACTAATAAAAAATGTCATAAATATATAAAAATATTTTATTATATATATATACTCATATTATTGTTATCATATATTACATATTTTGCAATGGTGGGTTTGCCGTGATACACACTGACACTGGTTGTAAAACCGACAGTGATGCAACATTTTAAAAGGGGGAGATGAAATATGATGAAAGTTTATTATGTAAGAAGAAAGTGTGTGTGAAGTGATACACAACATATGAGCTGCGTAATAAGTCTTTATTTGTCCTGTATGCAGAACGTCTGAAATGATGTAATTTCTCTGTGGGGGATGTTCGTTCAGGGTTACGTAAGTCTGGGCTCAGGATACTCGACACATTTAACAAGCTGCTTTTTGGCTAAAAACAGTTGGTCCGGTAGAACGAGGAGAGCGGCGTTTGTTGTGACGCCGAGGACGGTCGCCCTAGTGTTCAGAATGTGACCTGGACGTCTGTTTTCAGTGTTCGTGTGAGAAGCTGTGAGTCAGAGTCCAGCAGCCGCGTGTCCTTTAACCCCCACCGATCGGACATTTCAGCCCGCGCTCAGATTATGTGCATTTATGTCTTTTTTTTCTACTAGGGATGGGTCTGGAAGAATCCATTAGTGATTTTAGCTGATAAATTTGGGGATTAATTTAGAGACAAAACTACTTGGAAAAGGCTTTTAGTATGTTGAATATGTTGAAAATGTATACTTATTATTTTTAATATTCAATATTTAATGTAGTATATATATATATATATATATATATATATATATATATATATATATATATATATATATATATATATATATATATATATATATATATATACTTATATGTAATATAGTATATATCACTATATTTTGTTTAATTTACCAGTTTCAGATTTTAGCTTTTTTTCTATTATGTATATATTATATCTCTTTATTAAAATTATGAATTATTATTTTATTCCATATTTTGCATTTTAAGTAGGCGAAATTCATTATAATATTTGCTGATTCACATTCAGGTTGTTTTAATGCACTGTGCTTTTTATTAGGTGCAATAATTAATAATAAGACACACTAATAATTATTTACACGTATAACTGTTGTTAAAGTTATTAAGGATATTGCAAGGCATAATGTGCCTTTTATTTTTACTTATGTAGGGCTACCAGGGTTTTGCCGGTCGGTTGCTGGCGTTTGAAGATTTGCAAACCCTGGATAAATATCATATTTGCACGTTTGCGACGTTAATAACATGGATTGGTCAACCGCAGCACACAGCCTGCTTTTGCAGAGACTTTGATTGACGTGCGATCTGACCAATCGCCACGCTGAATTAGCATCGGCGCATTTGAGCTTGAGTTCAAACACAATTTGCTATTCGTGTTTATTTGGTGCTATAACTAGTAGCGAAGAATACAAGACGGCCGGTTGGAGCCGAGACGCTGCTTCGATCCGTCGTGACACGCTATTTATTTTTTGAATTCCTCAAAATATGACAATATTTGACAGCTTATTGTTCGTTTCATACCAAAAGCCACTTGTTGTTATGTATTAAGTTTTTGCTGTTTCTATCAGATACTAACGTGACTTTCTGCGAGTATACCACATTATGAATGT
>NC_056718.1:23984286-24041786 GCF_018831695.1 Puntigrus tetrazona
CACATATATATATATACACACACACATATATACACACACATATATATATATATATATATATATATACACACACATATATACACACACACACACACACACACACACACACACACACACATATATATATATGAAGAAATCTACATAAATGGAGAATTTCAAGATACAAACTCAGAATTGCAATAAATGAACAGAATTGCAGGAATTAGACAGAATGAACCCTAACAATAAACTAAAAATGACTCAAATAGAAATTTTGAAATAGCGATATATAAATTCAGAAATACATACAGATACTAATATACACACTATACAAACATAAACACACGTGTTTATATTTTTATATATGAATGAAAAATAATAAAGCCGGAACGTCTGAATTGTGAGAGAGACAAAGCCAGCATTATTTCTCATTCTGTGAGAAGCAGGCACACACACACACACACAGCCACACGCTGGTCACCCTGCACCCCGACCTTCAAGGTCACGCCATCGATATATATATGATATCGCCGATGATCCCGGCGTCAGCGCACTAGATTAGATTAGATTAGATTCAACTTTATTGTCATTACACATGTACAAGTACAAGGTAACGAAATGCAGTTTAGGTCTAACCAGGAGTGCAATAAGCAGCAAGTGCAGGATATAGGTACAAATATAAATATAAAACAAAGATGATATGTGATATGTACAAGTTAAATTACAGATGGGAAAGGGAATTTACAGTGATTATGTGTAAACAATTTACAGATCATTATGTACATAAGAAAGAGCAGGATATACAGGATATATAGACAATTTTACAAAGTATGTACAGTGGATATGTACATACATTTACAAAGATATATACAGTGGAGTGCAATGAATGTTAACAGTGCATTTTTGTAATTTTTGTTTTTAATGGGTGGGTGGGGCAGACATCAGTGGGGTAGAATACAAATATAGTGAGACAGCTCAAGTAAACGCTGTTTTCTACTTTTCTAGTCCGGGGTATGCCGGATGGCAGCGTTTGTGAATGAGAAAACAATACTGCGTGCTCGCGCAAACAGTGTTTCTTCTGGATGTCCTCAATGGATGAAGTGGAGTTCCTGTGATGCGCTGGGCAGTTTTCAGCACCCGCTGAGACAACAGCCAGCAGATTAGTTCGTTAGGATGCTCATTGTGCAGCGATAGAAGTTGCTGAGGAAGCTGGCTTCTTAAGTTTCCTCAGAAAGAATAAAGCTGGTGAGCCTTCGACCAGGCTGGAGGTGTTGGTGGTCCAGGACAGATCCTCCGAGATGTGGGTTCCCAGGAACTTGATGCATGAGACAGGCTCACAGCAATCCCATTAATGTGGATGGATCATGTGAGCCTCTTCTCACCTTCCTGAAGTCCACCTTGGTTTTGGTGGTGTTAAGGAGCAGACCTTGTCTTTGCACCACATGGCCAGATGCTGGACCTCTTCTCTGTAGGCAGTCTCATCGATTGCTGACGACCGTTCATCATGAGTGTCATCTGCAAACTTGATGATGGATAGATCCAAACACAGGATGATCGTGGGTGAAGAGGGAGCGCTCAGCGCACAGCCTTGGCGTATTGTTGAGACAAGTGTGGAACAGGGCCGACCTAACATGCATCTGGTCAGGAAGTCCATAACCCAGTTGCACAGTGTGAAGATGATCTGAGTGGTGCTAGAGGGTATGACCGTGTTGAATGCTGAACTGAAGTCAACAAACAGCATCCGTGCGTAAGTATTTTTTGTTGTCCAAGTGTGTGAGTCACAGTGCAGTGCGATGGAGACTGCATCCTCAGTGCTCCTATTGCCTTGATAGGCAAACTGGTGTCCAGTGTGGAAGGCAGAGAGTCCTTCGACAGGACTAGCTCAAACAGATAACGATGCGTGTGTCTCAGGAGAGCACACTGGGCTAGAGATTTTGGCACTCACACACACACATGTAGGACACACATTACACACTGGAGAAACACACACACACCACACACACACAGATGACACAGCGTGCGATGCTCACACACACACACACACACACACACACGCATGCATGGATACGCAAACACGTTTAGGGAAACCGGATCAGTTCTGTTTCAGTTCACACACTGCAGCTATTGTACGCAAAATATGCACTTCACTGATTGTGGGAAATTGCATATATATATTTGACTATTCTTGCATAAAATATGTATGCACTAATTTCTGTGTTGCATGCTACAGTATAACATCTGTGTCCAGCGTAAAGAATGGAGGTGATGGGAAATAAGTGGAGAAATACAAAAAATAAACAAGAAATACACAACTTTGTAGCAGTGTAGTAGTGATGTATTATATTAAGAATAAAGTCAAAGTGAAAATCATCGTATAACTGTTCTGGATTTTTGATTCATCCTCATAATATTAGTAATTTAATATTTCAATGGTAACTGAACTGAATTAAGTTTAGTATCATTTATACTCATGCATATACTTATGATTGCATGTCATTGTGAAAAATATCAATGTTATTTCCTATAAACAATAAAGAACATAAAGCATACAGAACATCCAGTAAATATGTAAATAGATGAGTACGACAGCAAAGACACGTTAAACTGATCAAAAATGAGAAGATTTTCCATTTCTGTTCATCAAAAAATCCTAAAAAAATGAACGCATCGCATTCAGCATTCAGCATTATTAACATATTTTTGAGCAGCAAATCAGCATATTAAAATGATTTCTGAAGGATCGCGTGACACTGAAAAATGCAGACTTACATGGCAAGAATAAATTACATTTTAAGATATTTTAAAGTAAAAAACATTTATTTGAAATGATAATATTTTACAATATTACTGTATTCGAATCGAATAATTGCAGCATAATTTTGCATTCCTACAATTATAATTTTTTTTTTTAATTTTATGTTTTTTTAGAATATAACTTTAGAATAGTAGTTTTTTTATGCATTGCATGTGGCAAAAAATCCATAAGCTTGCTTTAAATAGTAAATGTTGACTGGCTCCAGGGCACTCGGTGTCCTTTGCTTTATTGAAAATGTGCCCATAAAAAACACACTGCCTCGTTATAAAGCTGTTTCTGTTCAGTCATGTTTTCATACTGTCTGGATTTCACTGTGATTAATGTAACTCTAATTACGAGTTTAATCACATTAACATAATCACCGTATTCGGTGTCCATGAGCTCCGGTTTAACGCCGCTGCTTTAATCACATTATAAAGGTGTATGTACATTTTAAGTGTGAAAACGGACAGATGAAGCTCTAATTGTGGCAGACGAGTTACAGAAGAGTAGTGTTGATGCGTTCCCTGCAAAACTAAGAGCGCACTCTTAATGAATCCGTTGCCTGAAATGAAGCATAAAAGTCACCTTCACCTGTCCAGAAGTTTAATCTATATGCTGCTATTCTTAGAGACGGCTGAGGAGAGACGGTGTTGACTCATGGCGAGGGACGGGCTGCTTTTTGCATGTTCTGGCATGTCTAAAGACGTCCTGCTGCCCAGAGATTATCTGAGAGGCCTGTGGAAGTCAGCTCTGGTTGGAATAGCATGCTATCATAGTACTTTTTGCAGTATGTATGAATTTATCTGAAAAATACTGTAAAAAAAAAAAAAAAATAAATAAATAAATAAAATATATATATATATATATATAAATATAATAATATATAAATATAAATAAATATATAAATATAAATAAATATATAAATATATATATATATATATATATATATATATTATTAAAAAAAAAAATATATATATATATATATATATATATATAAAATTCCCTGTGAAAAAAAATACGTTAACAACATTTTTGGTTTTACGGTTGTAGTTTAAATTTACAGTTAAATACCGTAATTTCATTAAATGATATAATGTTAATACGCCAACCTATTAAAGTATTGAAATCTGTTTTGTACCTTTGAAAAACACCGGTAACCACCTAAAGCAGGTGGCGATGAGAAAGTCACGTGATGAACCAAAGCAGCTTTTAAATAGTAACATATATAGAAGGTGCTCGGGGTCATTCACACAAACACTGAACACCGTCACGGTGAGACTCGAACTGAAATATGCAATAAACGTTAATTTAACAACATTACATGTAACATACAACCATAATAAACATAACTGATAAGACAAAAAAAAGAAGAAACATTATGATTTTAAAGAAAAAATATCAAATTCAAATTATATTTGAAATGCAATGCAGGGAATTCTGGCCGTTAACTATTTATCAGGTTTTTACTGTAGCATTTTCAGTTTTTTTTAACATAAAATTTCATCGAATTTCTGTTATTTAGAAATACATTTAATATAAACATTGTTTGTAAATATATAGGTACACATACACACACACACAAACACATATTACTTACACAAAAACATTTATTTTGAATGCAATTAAATAATATTTAATCGTATATTCATTGCATTACCTTTCTTCTAGTTTTAATTTGGTATCACATATATCAGATTTTTTATTACAATGTCATTGAGCAAACATTGGCTCATTCAATCAAGTTTTTTTTTTTATGAAATACATTAAATGAAACACATGCTTTAAATACAATATATTTATTTATTTTACAAGATATTGACAGAAGCATATTTCATTTAATTTTCTTTTAAACTGCTCGTCTCATCGTTACTATTTCTGTATATTTTCTCATGAATTATGTATCTCTAACAACATTAAGGTCATGGGTTCGATTCCCAAAGGACTGTATACTTTGCTAAACAGCAATTTACACGTTTTGGCAATTTTGTCTGCATTGCAAAGAAAAAGCATGCTGCACAGTGTATATACTGTATTGTTTTGACAGCAGCGCAATGCATTAACAACTATGCAGTTACACAGCTATACAACGTCGAAATAATGGTTAAAAAATAACGAGCACAGTCACTGCATGCCGTTTGTGTTAAAACATCATGCATAAAAGCTGATCGAAAAATGTTCAAAATGATAACGGCACGGTGTTCGCTGTTTCACATGCTATTTTTAATAACAGCAGGCAGTGTACAGTACACGCTCAGTAAATATGAAGTCCCTCTGCTCGAGTTTACACACGGTTTCTGACAGCCGAGACCGAAACACTCGGTTCTGGAAGTTCAGTTGTTCTTCGGATATCAGTGATCTTTGTGGAAAACATCGGAGAACAAAGGATGTCAGACGGACGACTCATGCAAACCGCTCTAAACCTCCTGCTCTGAGTTTAGTCATATTTGATGGCATTTATCTGTCTCCGGTCCTTCTAGCGATGAGCTTGAAATCTCTCTTCTCTTTACGCGTCAGCAACTTATTCATGAATAACTTATTAATTCCTCCACTTCTGGGTGTGTTAGATAAAAAGACGTGGTGGTTTTGAAAGATGAGTTGAAGTTTTTGAAACTGATTTCTGATTAAAGGGATGCTGCTGCTGTAGTATAACACACAGTTCCTAGTTCACTGCATCCATCTTAAAAAAGAGGAACAGAGACAGAGAGAGAGAGAGAGAGAGAGAGAGAGAGAGAGAGAGAGAGAGAGAGACACACAGAGAGAGAGAGAGACAGAGAGAGAGAGAGAGAGAGAGAGAGAGAGAGAGAGAGACAGAGAGAGAGAGAGAGAGAGAGAGAGAGAGAGAGAGAGAGAGAGAGAGAGAGAGAGAGAGAGAGAGAGAGAGAGAGAGAGAGAGAGAGAGAGAGAGAGAGAGAGAGAGAGAGAGAGAGAGAGAGAGAGAGAGAGAGAGAGAGAGAGAGAGAGAGAGAGAGAGAGAGAGAGAGAGAGAGAGAGAGAGAGAGAGAGAGAGAGAGAGAGAGAGAGAGAGAGAGAGAGAGAGAGAGAGAGAGAGAGAGAGAGAGAGAGAGAGAGAGAGAGAGAGAGAGAGAGAGAGAGAGAGAGAGAGAGAGAGAGAGAGAGAGAGAGAGAGAGAGAGAGAGAGAGAGAGAGAGAGAGAGAGAGAGAGAGAGAGAGAGAGAGAGAGAGAGAGAGAGAGAGAGAGAGAGAGAGAGAGAGAGAGAGAGAGAGAGAGAGAGAGAGAGAGAGAGAGAGAGAGAGAGAGAGAGAGAGAGAGAGAGAGAGAGAGAGAGAGAGAGAGAGAGAGAGAGAGAGAGAGAGAGAGAGAGAGAGAGAGAGAGAGAGAGAGAGAGAGAGAGAGAGAGAGAGAGAGAGAGAGAGAGAGAGAGAGAGAGAGAGAGAGAGAGAGAGAGAGACAGAGAGAGAGAGAGAGAGAGAGAGAGACAGAGAGAGAGAGAGAGAGAGAGAGAGAGAGAGAGAGAGAGAGAGAGAGAGAGAGAGAGAGAGAGATTATATTATAGATAGATTAGATTTTTAGGTTTTAGACAAAAAGTATATATATTATATATATAATCTATCTATAATTAGCAATGTCTTTTTTTCTAACAATTCAATTCAATCCCATTCTAGTTGTGCTTTTCAAAATACAAATTGTTGCAACCTTACAGAAAATGCCGTTTTCTATATAACATTTCATTCTTTTTCTGGAAAATGGTGGTATAATTTTCATTTCTGTTTGTCATTTTTCATTTCATTTTCCTGCTATTGCACGTTTATAGCTCACAATTGTGATAACGTTTCATAATTTTGCAAACATATCCTGCAATTATGCGTTTACATCTTTCAATTCTGATCTAAATAAACCTTGTTTTTGGCCCATGGTTGAAACAACAATTTATATTTATGATCCCTTAAGCTCTCTCATATTTATTATTATACGGTGCATTAAAAGATGATTAGATATAGATACAGTACAGTACTAGTAGTACAGTATTGCACGCGCAGTAGAGGATTATACCGAATATAAATGAATAAATGTTATTATTATGTTATTAGTTTTAATGCCTCGCGCTTCTTCTGGGATATTGTTCGACTCTGATATCAGATCACTCGAAATAATAATAAAAAAATGGCCGTGGCTGTGAACAGACATCTGGCTCATCCCGTCATATTTTATTGATACTGGTTTTATGAAGCGCAATAACTGAAAATGCATTGAAAACACCGGGATATAATAATCATGTTACAAGATATTGACACAGAGGCACCAGAAGCAGATCAGTTTGTGTGATTTGTTCTGTTTGCTCGGGTTTATCCGTCAGTCTGTCGCTTGTGTTGCTTTCTTTCCTCAAGCTGTTACACTCTTTCTTTCTCTTTTGGATGACTGATGACGGTTATGAAAATTCGTTTGTTTGTTTTCTGGCATGTATTAAATCACGTCTGACGTTATTAGTCAGGCTTTATGTTAAGATGCATTTACTTAAGGAGTAAAAATAGCGAAGATATTAACTCTTTTGTTGTTGTTGTTGGGATTGAATTGAAAAAAATCAGCGTTACAGATTTACAGACACTTAATAATTCTCCTTTTTTCCCCCCGAAAACAATATTTAATGTTTTTTTTAGTTTAGCATCTCAAACAAATGCGCCTTAACTTTACAGATTAATTGATATTTTGAGATTTATAGGTGAGTAAATAAGCTTTTTCCATTGTTACGACAATATTAGAAAATCTGGAATAAAGCAAAAATCTAAATATTCAGAAAATTGCGTTTTAAAGGTTTCCCCCCCCCCAAAAAACAAGCCCCAAGCAATGTATATCATTAATCGAAAAAATAAATGTATAATAAAATGTGCATATATAAGTATCTTCATGCAACACATCTTTAAACTGATATTTCTGCCAATATATATTTTATATATTTTATAATTATAATATCTTTTATATATTTTTGGCTGTTACCTGTGCTACTAACGACTGCTTCAATGACATTTACATTTAAAAAAAAATACTAAATTAATATAATAGCTCAAGTCATTTGGTTTAAATGCATCTTGCAATGGAAAAGAAGCTCTATTTTAGCAGTTTTTAATCCAAACCGGTCCCAAATGCATGACTTTAAATGCGTGTTCTTGTATTTTTAATTTTTTTTTACAGCCATCCATGAATTCCCAGATGATATTTTCACCAACGCTGAGAGGAAGAGCGGTGGCGTGATGCTGCACATTGTGGCGGTAAGAAGGTCCATTTATCTCGCAAAGTGCATTTAGGAAATTGCCTCGCTTGAAGTCGGTGGGTTATTTGATCCGGGGGTTGCTTTTGCGCAGAACTTTGGTGAATTCGGTCACGTTCGTGATCTTAACTCCGGCTCGATTAAAACCAGCCTGTGGTGACGTAACGCTCTAATGTTGCACAAACAATCACGGCGTGCCTTGAGCGGGGTTTCTGTCCTTTGGTGCCCTCTTTGGCTGGAAATGATGATCTATCATTTATAATGTTTGTTACAGTTACTCTTCGTGAAGGGTAGCTTGCAAATCACCCCTAATGGATGTCAGTAAGTTTTATTGTTTTTTATGAAACCGATACTAATATATATTCATTATTATTTTGGCTCATCACTTTTATAGACGCTCGGTTGATTTCGTTTCTAATACGCGCCTTTCTTCAGGTTAGTGAAAAGAAAATATATATCTATTATTTCGTTAAACTGTATCTAATTTGAAAGACATTCTTCACGTCTTTTTAAATAAATCTTCACGTACACCAAACATTTAGTTTTATTATTGTCTATATTCCGAATCCCAGCAGGATTTGTTTATATATCATTCATCTTGTTTATGTTACGTTTTATGCCTAATGGTATTTATTGAGCAATAAAAAGACAAATCTAAAATCCCCTTAATAAATACCAACAACTCTCCTTTGGAAAAAAAGGTTTAGATCTAATATTAATGTTTCTGTTCTGGCAATATATGCAAATTGGTGCATATTTAACTCAAAAATTATCATATTTAATCATATTATTTAAACTTGTAAGACAACTCAGCTAGGGAAAGTATTATCATATATATATATATATATATATATATATATATATATATATATATATATATATATATATATATATATATATATGTATACCAAATTAAAAAATAAAAAAAAAAAAAATTAAAAATATATGTGTATTACATAATATATATATATATATATATATATATATATATATATATATATATATATATATTACATAAATGAATTATTTTGTAAAAACATAGATTGTATGCATTTAAGTTCTATTTTTTATTTAATTTTTTTATTTTCCGGATGTCAGTTGTTAGAGGTCAAACCATATATATTGTTGTCTTAAAAGACTATAGCACATAAAAACAGCAGATTTGATTACGAGGATGGAAAATGTACAGCTAGTTTAGTCCCCTTTCTAAATAAACAAACCTATCGTCTTATCTCACGGCGCCGTCGTCATCCTCGTCGCTGAAGGTCATCGTAGCGTCTGCTTTGGTTTCAAACGGTGGCTTGCGCTGGGCCTTTGCAGTGAATGCAGATGTGAAGCCAGAGGTTTGTATCAGTCGGGCCCGGAGAGCAAGGACACGCTGCGCATGCGGAAGAGGGGAGACCGACGGCCATGATAAACGGCTGCAAGCTCTCCGTTCTCAGGGGCTTTTGAGGTGTGTTTATTTTAGGAGACGTGAATACAGGCACGCTGGGTCAACAGGTGACGTACAGCGAGGTCAGAAACGGAGCGGAAGCGTTGCAGGCTTACGGTCCTGATGCACATAATCACAGTTCTGCTTCGGAAACAAAAGGCGGTACTGTAATAGAGTTTCCTTTTAAATGCCCTGTTTTTTTGCTCGCACTTTATATCAAGTGGCCTTAACCACTACGTGCTTGCATCAAAAAATAGGTACAATGTATATATTGTGCTTATGTTGTATTGCAAAACACTGTTGTATAGCAGCTATTGAGGTGGGATACGGGTCAACAGTGCAAGTATTACTGATATGAATTACAGATGTAAAAATTAGAAAACATGTATAAGTGCATTAAATGATTAATTTAAATGTTAGTACATAGTTGCACAGTTATTTTTTTTAAGTAGCTATACAGCAGAGTTACCTTTAACTGAAACTAAAAAAAAAAAAACAAATTTAAAAATAAACTAAATATAAAAATAAAACCTGTAATAGTATATATCAATAATACTGTAGACTGATACTAGAGTATTTAATGATATTTAATTAGCTTTTATTTTTTATGTTAGTTTTAAATTTGAGCAATTTTGAGTTTATACTTTTTTATCTTTATTTTGTATGTCGATTTTAGTTCTTAAACTTCTTTCAAGGCAAAATTTCACATTTTTTTGTAACACTACACCAAAGCTGTTTTTTACTACCTTTTTCAGATTTAAGAAATGTTTGCATTTTAACATTAACACGTTATTTTAGCTTTCATTTAGTTGGTTAACAGAAACAACACCGATAACGTTGCTAGTTAAACCGATTCTAACTTTGATCATTCGTTCCAGAAATATTAGATAAAAAAAAAAACGTTTGGGTTCATAATAAATACGCTTTGGTGTTAAGGAGACATGAATTAGCTTGCATTTGAGGTTTCTACGGTCTCCTGTGCTCTTTTTGCAGGCTCTCTACATGTTCCTGGCCCTGGCGATCGTCTGTGACGACTACTTCGTGACGTCTCTCGAGAAAATCTGCGAGGTAAGTTTGTTCAGAAGCGAATTCCCGGTTGATCTGAGTAATACCGCGGTACAATGAGAGTTCTTCCTCTGACCCACTTTGAGGCTCTCAGAAGCTCATAAAACATACTGCTCCAGATCTGTGCGCTGTTTGTGCCAGAGGCTTTTGTTGGATGTGAACCGTCTGCCGTTGTTGTGTTGTTGAGCAGAAGCTGAATCTGAGCGAAGATGTGGCTGGAGCCACGTTCATGGCAGCGGGGAGCTCAGCGCCCGAACTCTTCGCCTCCGTTATCGGTAAAGCCTCACAATCGCCCGCGCAGTCGTCTCCCTCTCTTCTTTCTCTCATCGCGTCTGTTTCCAGGTGTCTTCATCACTCACGGCGACGTCGGAGTCGGAACCATCGTCGGATCTGCCGTCTTTAACATCCTCTGCATCATCGGAGTTTGTGGGATCTTCGCTGGACAGGTGTGTTCGCCTTGAAGGGCATCGGTGAAGAAGACTTTGTGGTCCTTGGTGATTCGCGAAATGCACGTCAATGGCTACCGTCACATACAGCCAAAACGAAATCAATCCCTGTGGCTCTTGATGATATATCAAGGTCTTACGAAGCGAAATGATCGGTCCGTGCAAGAGGCTGAACATCATCAGCTGTATCTCTAGAGCTTCATGAATCTGGTCGAACGGTTCACGGACTAAACTGTCCGAGAGAAGCACAGATCCGCAAGTTAATGGTCTTGACTCTAAAAGTAGCATTTATATACTGTCATGTTTAGCATGTTTGCATAAACTGGCGAATCAAACTGTCCAGAAGAACCAATTCATGGAAAATAATCAGTTCCACATGAGCAAAATCATCTATATGTAAGATATATGAGACAATAAGACGTCAAATAACCTCAAAAACACTTAAATAAAATGGTTCTTTGATGGTTCCATGACATCCATGAAATCCACAAAAGGTTCTTTATAATGGAAATCGATTCTAACCGATTTTAAAATGTTTTTCACACTAAGAAACTTTACCTTCCATTCGAACCTCGACCCTGTTTTTGTTCAACATTAACAGCATTTTTTCATTTTCTTGGCTTTAATCGTTTGCTTGTTCGTTTATTCGCTCATTCGAGGAGAAAAGGTGTTTACACGAAATGCAGTTAAAAATAAATTCATTTTTATTTGGCTAGAGGCCTCCGCCTGAAGCGCACACGCGCGTAATGAGGTTGAAGTTTTGGGTTCCGCGTTTTGTTTTCTCCGTTTGTAAATCATCTTCACGACTTGACGTATTTAACGGCGGTCCGTGTTGTTGTCTGCAGGTGGTCTTACTGACCTGGTGGGCTGTTTTCCGTGACTCTTTCTTCTACATATTGTCTGTAGTCGCCCTAATTGTGGTGAGTCTCAAGTGAATGACAATTCGTTAACAAATTCCGTTAGAACTAGACCAGAACGGAACTGACGATCTTTTCGTTTGTCTTGTCATGTGACGTCAAGTTCATCTATGATGAAAAGATCGTCTGGTGAGTCTGAGTTTTTATTTTCCTCTCTTCTCTGGTTTTTGTAAATTTCCATCTGACGTGGTTTTGATGTTGTGTTTCAGGTGGGAGAGCCTGGTGCTGGTGGTCATGTATGCCGTATACATCCTCATCATGAAGTGAGTTTATATTTAGTAAAGACAGCTGTTATGTGACCGATTGTTTTTTCAATTGAAAATAAATGCTGTTCCTTTGAAATTTCTGCTCGTCAAAGGATCCTGAAAAATAAAATGCATAACAGTTTCTTCAAAAAATATTGAGCAGCACACCTTTTTTCTCGAACAGGAAATCCGAATGTTAGAGTGGTTTCTGAAAATTCAGCTTCGATCGCAGAAATAAATGACGTTTCACAATATATTCAAGTAGAATGAACACAAATTTGACAGCATTGCTGTTCTTTCGGTATTTTGATGCAATTCTCTGGAAGAAAGCTCTTGTTGTTTTTGCCTGCATTAGATTTAACGCAAGCATGCAGAAGTTCTTCATGAGACGAGGAGACAAGAACGTGGCCAATGGAAACGCAGCGGCCGGCAGCGAGCTGGAGGACGGTAAAGACAGTTTAGACTGTAACTGGGACGATCCGACTGTACCGCTGCTGGGGCCAGGTAAGACTAAACAGACAGGCTTCAAAAATACAGACGAAAATGATCATAATCCATAATTCCATACCCGTCTCGGCCTCGATACAAGTATGAGGTCCTCTGGTTCCACTGGTCCTCGGTTTTTGAACAAATGTGGTAGAAAACATCATACAAAAAGACACAGTGACTGATAGAACCATAACGTTTAAATGTTCTGCAAGTTTATAATTATAGTCAGTTATCTCCAAACATCTGAATCTAAAAAATTCCAGGGTGTCTTCATGTGCATGTATTTAATATGAGAAATGTTAATCGTACACGCAGTAACTTGAATGATGTTTTTACTTACTAAATGATATGGTTTAAATATAAAACATGAAATTACATTATTATTATTATTATTATTTTGAAGCTCGTGAAAAAATACATGCTTTATTAAAACACAGATATTGTCATTTTTAAATTCGGATATACCTATATGTCTACTTTTATTAAACAATTTAGAAATGTTGTGACTTAAATAATGTTTTCCATTACTAAATTACAATAATATGTTACAATTTAATATATTACATAAGCAGAAATGTCAAAGTAATAAATATATACAAAAATTAGTTTATTAAGAAAATATTATAAAATATATATATATATATATATATATATATATATATATATATATATATATATATATATATATATATATATAATTTATTTATTTTATTTTTTTTTAGCATTTTTTTTTAGCATTTTTACCAGTAAGATTTTTATCATTTAAAATATCAGATTATTGTTCACTTAAGAGTTCAGATTATTATTCATTAACTTTGGTTGTGTTTAGTGATTTTTAAAATATATTCCTTGGCCATCTCGACCTTCTCGTTTATTGTGCATGCTCTGAACAGCACTTCTGTCCAGTTTTATTCTGTCTTTGTGAGAGAAACATCCTCCTGGTTCTGTATTGAAGCAGATCCAGTGTGTTTTCCAGCTCTTGAGATCTCAGCACTTTTCCTCTTCCTGCTTCTGTCCGTCTCTGATTGAGAGGTAACGTCACTGCCTCATCCATCACTTCTGCCTCTTTCTTCCCTGCCGAGTTTTTCACTTTTTCGTCATTCCTCATCATCCTGCCCCTGGCCTCTGTATCTTCAAACTGAACTCTGCCTGTTTAGTCTTACTGAACCTTTCTGCTTTTACTGCACACTCTTTATGCTTCTCTGAAAATGCATACAAATGAGTAATTGTCTCATATAAACATGGTATACTTTTAGAGTCATTCCTGATATACTCTGTTTGTATTTCATGGATATTTATTTGGTCTCTCTCAAGTCAAGTCCAGTAAAGTCTACAGTCGAGGTTCGGTGGTCATGGTTGATGAAATCATCAACGCGAGTCCACCAAATTACCGTTTCCCTGAAGCCGGTCTCCGTGTGATGGTGACTAACCACTTCGGACCCAAGACTCGTCTGCGCATGGCCAGCCGTCTCATTATAACAGAGGTACTAAATTGAAATAAATTAAATTAAACATTTCAATACAATAAATTAAAACATCGGAATAATATATTAGTTACAATTAGTGTTGAAAACGGCTAAAAATGTTTACTATCAGCCATTTATCATCGGTTTATCAGTACCAACCAGACTTTTAAAGGAACGCTCCCACAGAATGAATAAGTTGAGTTTTACCGTTTTTGAAGCCATTCAGCCGATCTAAAGGTCAGGCGAAAGCACTTTTAGCATAGCTTAGCATAGATCATTGAATCCAATTAGACCAGTAGCATCAAGTTAAAAAATGATGAAAGAGTTTAGATATTTTTCCTATTAAAAACGTGACTCGTGTAGTTATATCGTGTACTAGGACCAGTGGAAAAGCAGTCAAACTCAACTGTTTAACTCTAGGGAGTTGGAGAATGAGCCTATTTCTCCTTTAAAACTGGTGCAGGTCTAGTAAAGCGTGTTTGTTGTGTGTAGCGTCAGAGGTTGGTCCAGTCGGCGAACGGTGTAGAGACGGCTGTGGTGGACGGCAAACCAGACATCGAGAATGGAAATGTGCCCGAAGACAAAACAACTGAAGACAAAGAGAGTGAACTCACCTCACCGTTCAGATTACCAAGTGAGTAAAAGGGAGTTGATGCTAGCTTTCAGAAGACAGTGTTTGTGCCAAAACCTTGCGTTCAGTCTTTTTGTCAGCTTGTCTTTTTTCAGTTCGCACAGGTTCAGGTGTTTTTTTTATTAGATTTTTGTATAGTTTTGGTCAAACATATGATCAGCCAGTTCCTACAACACATTTAAAACTAACTACATGCTAACTATAATATGTATTATATATATATATTATATATATATATATATATATATATATATATATATATATATATATATATATATATAATATATATATATATATTTATATTTTATAAAAACTGAGTAGGAAAAGGACTGAATCCGGTTTGTGTTACCGATGTGGTAAAACGAGAGATTTACAAGCAATTTTTGTAGGCGGTCGTTTTTGACCGGGTCAAAAAAACAGTGGAAAAACACAAAAACGATGAGATTTTGCAGGGTTGGGAAGCTGTTGCGCCTGAAAAGAAAATCAATTTGACAGGAACACGACACGAGGGTTAAAGGAGCGGTGTTAAAGGAGCAGAAAAAATGAGTTTATAGTTTGTTTTAAAACAGTATGTTGTGTTTCAGACGGCTGTATGAACACAACTAAATGGCTGATCTCTTGGCCGTTGCTGCTGATCCTGTTCTTCACCATCCCAAACTGTGCCAAGTCTCGCTGGGAGAAATACTTCATGCTCTCCTTCATCCTCTCCACCGTCTGGATCGCTGTCTTTTCCTACTTCATGGTGTGGATGGTACGTGCCTCACGTCCGTCGGTGGCTCTCTCCGGTCAGGCTGTCTTGGTTTTGGTGAATCTTTACTCTGTCTTGTAGGTGACGATCATCGGATACACGCTCGGCATCCCCGATGTCATCATGGGCATCACGTTCCTGGCGGCGGGCACGAGCGTCCCGGACTGCATCGCCAGCCTGATCGTGGCTCGTCAAGGTAGAGCGATCGCACCATTCTGATCAGTGAAACTGGTTCGGGATGAATTTAACATGAAATACAGACTGGTTTACGTTCATGTGTCTGATCAAAGCGCTGCAGCACTCATAATGTGATTTCCTGTTCCCGTGTCACTATCAGTCACCTCAGACATGCACTGCATCTCAATGCTGCCTGCCCTGTGCAGAACACAACTCTTTCTGAATTCTCTTTTGACTTTTATTAGTATTAGATTCATGTTACACTGAGGTATAAATGTGTCCAAAAAGTGTCATTTCTGGCATGAAATTTCATTTTTATAGTCCATGTTTTTGAGCCAGTGCCTCGGGATTCTTAAACAAAAGGACCAATATTTAAAAACCGCTAAATTAAATACATTATATATAAAAATAATGATAATTAATATTACTGTATTTTTTTTTTTTTACATTTAAACTTTTTTGTAAAATGATGTGGCTGTATTTGGAAACACTTTTGTCTGCTTTTCTGCTGTTGTGCTGAAGTTTAGCATTTCTATATACATTTCTACACACTCACACACACACACACACACACATATATATATATATACATACATACACACATACATATATATATATATATATATATATATATATATATATATATATATATATATATATATATATACATACATACATACATAAATATATATATATATATATATATATATATATACATTTAACTATTAACATAATTAACATATTTGTTAAAATGTTTGTGTATATATATATATAGACATACACACATGCATACATATATATACATATATATTTGGTGTGTGTGTGTGTGTGTATATATATATATACACAAACATTTTAACAAATATAATTTTTAGTTAAATGCAGATGATTTTATATTTTTTATTTCGTGTTTTTATTAATTAGTACATTTCTGAGTACACAATTCGTCTTGTCAAATGAAAACAATTTTTTTGAATGATTTTTCTTCTTCTTACGATTCTTCTTATCTATAAACGACTTATTATAACAATTACGTCGATCATCTAAATATACTTTTGCACTTTGCGGCTCCTTTATCCTCCATTTAAT
Organism: Puntigrus tetrazona; assembly: GCF_018831695.1. Classification (NCBI taxonomy): domain Eukaryota; kingdom Metazoa; phylum Chordata; class Actinopteri; order Cypriniformes; family Cyprinidae; genus Puntigrus; species Puntigrus tetrazona. Next base: position 24,000,993 of record NC_056718.1, read on the forward strand.
TTCTTTAGTTTTGCATTGTCGTTCTTTCCGTCAACACTTTCCCCTCCGTCTTGCTTTCCTTAGCAACTTTAATCGTTTTCAAAGTCATTTTTTTCCGTTGGGCTTACATCACGACAAGCCACGTTCCCGTGAGTCGGCATCGCTTGTTCTTGTTTCTGCAGGTCTGGGAGACATGGCCGTGTCCAACACCATCGGCAGCAACGTCTTTGACATCCTGGTGGGGCTCGGCGTTCCCTGGGCGCTGCAGACGATGGCAGTCAGTTACGGATCAGTTGTAAGCGCGTCCGGAGATCTGTTGTAAGTGTGCCCGGGTTTAACGGCAGCGCCGGGAGCTGACCATGCCGTTTCCTCTGACGCTCTGTGCAGGTGATGATAAACAGCCGGGGACTGCTTTACTCTGTGGTGCTGCTGCTGGGATCCGTCGCTCTCACCGTGAGTGCATCAGCCGTTCTCCTGAGACTCGGTGACTCAGATGCAAGCTGTAGGCTTCTTCTGTGAATTTCCCAATTAATTCTGGAATAACGGTTTTAATCGTTAAAATAAACACTTGCGTAAGTGTGGAGGCTATTACACGTTTATGCAAACGGTAAATATGTCAAAGAATAATAACACAATAATCAGTTAATATATAGTATAAATGATAGGAAATAACGAGGCATTTCTAATCTTACTATGATAAATATTCTTCATAAAGTGAATGCGATTGACGAACGCCGACAAATTAATATTTAGCATTTTTTGTCAATAGTTTACTGTTTTATGATTTTTTTTAATGTAAAACATTTTTATATGGTGATTATTTTAAAGTCATCGACCACTTGTGTAAGTGTGCAGACTATTTATGCAAACGATAAATATATCAAAGAATAATAACACAATAATCAGTTAATATAAATATATTATAAATGACAGGACGCAAAGTAATTTCTAATCTTACTGCATAGGGATTGTATTTTTGCTTTTTATTTTATGTGCATGGTTTTTAAATGTGTTCATTTTAAATAAATCATAAAATAAAAAAAATCATCAGTTACTGAAAAGTTGAAACTAATGTTCGGTTCAGCACTTGCTAATATAATCGAATATTCTTTATGAAGTCGATACGATTGACGAACGCTGACAAATTAATATTTAGCATTTTTTGTCAATAGTTTAATCGTGCGACTGATTTTTTTTAAAACGTAAAACATTTTGTTGAAAAGGTTTTGATGATAAAACTGGTGATTCTTTAAAAAAAAAACTTAAAAATCGAATAATAGAAAATAAAATGCTTGATCATATTGAAATGCAAGGAAACTAGAGTTATTACATAAAGATCTAGTCCACATTTTTTAATGAAATGGCAATGCATTTATCTCATATCATAACTGATAGCTGTTGCATGTGATAATCGTTCTGTTCAGCTGTTGCCTCATTCATTAACTCTTCATCTGTTGACGCGTGTTACGTTTATTCCAGCATCCCAAGGCATTGTGATTAAAATCGACGTATTCCTCGTCCCTGTGTATTTGTAGACTTGCAATGCATCAGTCTGTGCGATCGAGTACCGAATCTACACGAAAGTAAGCTTTGTTTCACGTTTCGTGCAGATTCTTGGGATTCATCTGAACAGGTGGAAGCTGGACTTCAAGCTGGGCGTCTACGTGCTGGTGCTCTACGCCGTCTTCCTCTGCTTCTCCATCATGATCGAATACAACGTCTTCACCTTCGTCAACCTGCCCATGTGTCAGGAAGACTAGTCTCTTCATCCCAGCTCCAGAACCATCATCACCTCAGACCGGACGAGACGCTGGTCTTCATCAGCGCCGACGCTTCTCTCGAGCTCCTTCGGTTTTTTTCCTTCAGCTCATTTCCCCCCATTTCGACCCCCCGGAAAGAGGAACTTCTCCTCGGCAGCTCTTCCCTTCCAGTCGAGATCTTTGATATCTCCGAACGCGTGGAGAACACGGGAGCGTCTGGACGCCTGGATGAGCATCCGTTTTTTCCGTATCTGAATTCTTTTTGCAGTGTAGCGCTTTTTCCGGCTCCGAGAAATCAGCTGAATATTTAGAAATGCAAGAGAAACGAATCGTTTTTTTGTCAGTATCGTGTCCTAATCGGGCAACGGACCGTGCAGATCTGTGCAATCTCATTGGTTTTAAAAAATCTGCATATTAATCAGCGACAGCGTTGCAGCTGGCTCTTTCAGCGCAGATGGACTAATTACTTTCATTGGAAGCGTGTCGCGCCTGATTGGGACACGTGCATGTTTATTCTGCATTTAACATTTTCCTGATCGGTGTTTTTGAGAGAAATATCTAAACGTCCTTAAAACAAGATACGTTTAGAGTTTGCGAAGAATATTATCTTCAATTAAGTAAATTTGAATTAGTTTCTTACATCGCCGTTTTAAGCATAAACCTGAATATTTACTTTTAGATTTATGTAAAAAAAAGATATATATGAGTAAAAATATTGCTCGTCATTCATCGTTATAGTAAAAAACGAGAGTTAAAAAAGTCTATTTCAAACTAGATATTTTTCTTATATTCTTGTTAACCTGACTTAATTTATTTAGATTTATGCTGAAAAAAGAAGAACGATATTTAAAAATACATCTAAAATACAATAAACGAATAGATTAAAATAAATTGCAAAGGAAGTTCAGAGCAAATAAAAAGATTTGAATATCATTAAGACTTATTGTTATTAATTATGATTGTTAAATCGCGAATCTGACTAAATTGAGTTAGATTTACTCTTTAAAAAAGATTCGAATGTACTCCGTCATCCATCGCTACAGTAATAAAATTGAGGTTCAAATTTAAATATTTGAAGATGCTGTACGAAAAATCGACTTCAAGTTGCGTTTTAATGATATTTAGATATTTAGAAAAACACATCGATACCGAATGGGTCATTTCGTTTTGCATATAAATTGTACAATTTGCATATTTTTAATCCCAAAACGCGATGTTCCTGTTTCATGACTTTAGGAAGTTTTGCCGTAGCCTCTTTGAGGGCTCTGTGAACACAAACTTGCCTACGAAGAGATTTAATAATCACGTTTATTTTCAGATGAGCGTCTGCGATGTGGTTTCTGGTGGTTTCGGTCTGGTCTCGCGCCTCTCGAGAGGCTCTTTCGTTGTGAAATGTAGAAATTAGCACTTTAAAGTGAGCGGGCGCCCGGGTCTCAATCAGAAGTGCTTCCCTCCGTCAGACGTGTGTGTTTGTGTGTAGGTGTTTTTGTGTGTGTATTTGTGCACATCAGGGGAAGATCTTCAGACAGTAGTCCCTCATCTGACTGCAAAAAATCAGGTTCTTCCTCTGGACCTCTGTCTTGTTTTCCAGTACAGATTTACTTGAGAAGCAAAAGGACAGGATATGACGTCTTGTTTTTGCATTTGAATTAACTGCGTTTGGATCGATATTTTCTGAAACATCTAATCTTAAAACAAGAAAAAAAACAGGTCGGAAAAATATTATTTTATTATTTTTATTTTTTTTTTTTTTTTTTCCTCAAAGTTTAAATATATATATATATATATATACATATATACATATATACATATATATATACATATATATATATATATATATATATATATATATATATATATATATACATATATATATATATATATATATATATATATATATATATATATATATATATATATATATATATATATATATATATATATATATATTTATGTATATATATATATATTTATGTATATGTATCAAAAATGTATGTATAAAAATTAAGTGTTTTTGAACCAGAAATCTTATTTCTGATCCCATTTGGCAGATATTACCTCTTTTTTTAATTAATTAAAATGATGAGGTCTGAAAATCAAAATGTAAAAAAATCTGAATGAAGTGAGTTCAAGCTTAAAACAAGAACAAATATCTGCGGTTGCGTTCAGAAAAATGTACCTTTTCAAAAACCTCTTTTCTTTTCTCGAGCCTGTTTAAGGAAGAACCCTCGTCCTTGTTGTCGAGTCGTTTTTGCTTCAAGAACGCACTGGAAAACGAGCCCGAAGACGCAAAGGAGATCATTTTTTGCAGTGCGAGCACAACCACCGTCGGCGCGCGCGCCTGTGACTCGCAGTGCATTGTGGGAAGCTCCGCCGAGGTGATCTCCGGACGGTCGTCTCCATGGCAACCGCGGCCCTTGCCCGTTTCCGACCCGGCAGCTACCGAAACCAAAACCTCCGCGGAGACGTTTCCCGTCATGCAGATGCGAACGTGACTCAAAGATTGTGGAGGTCCGCAGCTGCCTCCGCGTCGGGGGAACGGGGATTATGCAATATAAGCACTGCTCAGAGTCCGGACGCCGCTGTATAGCAATAGGATGCTGACTTGTAGTGGACACTATGCAGGGAGGATGTGGCTGCGCTTCCAGACTCGAACGCAGAGTGGAAGACGGAACTCAGCTTCATCCGGAGACGGTTACCGTGGTTCCTCTCGACTTTTCGCACAGACACTTCACGTATATGCATTTCCGACTGATACAGGAACATTTAAAGAACAAAACCGAGCATAGATGAGTATTCTCTAGTGCCATTTTCTAATAAAAATGGGGTTAAATCTCACAAAAAACATGTCCATGGTATATTTCACCCCAAATCAAAAACCGACGTTGTATTTTGCACATGAAGTCTGTTTTTGGGCCATTAAAAATGGTTTATCGTGACACTGATTTAAAGAGAGTTAAGCACTTTTCCCCACTTTGATTTATTGTATAATTATAATGCATTGAAGCCTGTTTCTAGCCAAGAATAATTGTGATTATTTTTTTATCTCAAAGATATGACTTTTTTTCTCCCAGAATTCGTGATTGACTCAGCATTCTGACCTTCATCAGATTTTTTTTTGTACTTTATTTATGTATTTGTTTATTTATTGCCAAATATTACAAATATTTAAAAAAGGAAATAATAGGCTTTTTTCCCCCCCATACCTTTTCCTCATAACTCGTTTAAATCTTGCAACTTCTGAAATTAAGTGTTTTTTTTTTTTTTTTCAAAATAGCAAGTTGCATGAAAAAAGGCATGAACTGTCTAATATACTGTCATATTTTCTTAAAAACAAATAAATGACGAGCATTCGTGGGAAATGTGCTTAATTGTCGTGCAAAATGAACGATGCCGTGAAAAAACTCTTGGTTCTTACTAATAGGCTTCATTTTCTTCGTGCAAAATATAATATCTTTATTTACTTTATTTCATTTTGGGGTGAACTTTAACCTGGACGTTTTCTAGACAGGTTTTGAAAGATTTACCCTATAATGCACATGTTGATAATGCAGACTTTTACAGTTGTTGGAAGTAATTTGTTCTTTAGATAATTTGTACATACAGTACGTTTGAGATGCTTCGATCATGACTGATTTACCATCAGTTGAACTGGTGGGCTCTTTATTTGAGACTTGATTTGAGATTTTGTTGTATATGAACACACACACACACACACACACATACACACACACACACACACACACACACACACACATACAGATTCTCTCTCTGTCTCTCTCTCTCTCTCTCTCTCTCTCTCTTTCTCTCTCTCTCTCTTTCTCTCTCTCTCTCTCTCTCTCTCTCTCTCTCTCTCTCTCTCTCTCTCTCTCTCTCTCTCTCTCTGTCTCTCTCTCTCTCTCTCTCTCTCTCTCTCTCTCTCTCTCTCTCTCTCTCTCTCTCTCTCTCTCTCTCTCTCTCTCTCTCTCTCTCTCTCTCTCTCTCTCTCTCTCTCTCTCTCTCTCTCTCTCTCTCTCTCTCTCTCTCTCTCTCTCTCTCTCTCTCTCTCTCTCTCTCTCTCTCTCTCTCTCTCTTTCTCTCTCTCTCTCTCTCTCTCTCTCTCTCTCTCTCTCTCTCTCTCTCTCTCTCTCTCTTTCTCACATATGTGTTTATGAAGTCACTTTTTTAAAATTCAGATGGCATAATTGTTGTACCTCTACATGTTGTGGATTGTATGGGAACTTATAAGCGCGCACACACACACACACACACACACACACACACACACACACACACACACACACACACACACGCACACACACACACATTCAATACGTGTATGAACTGCGACCCCATGCACTGTGACCTCAACGTGATGTGGGATTCATGTCAATAATTCTAATAATAAATGTATGATGATCAAAATATAAATATATCTATATTTCATGTAAAGTTAGTTACCATGAACCATAACTGAAGACATCTGTAACACGTATATGAATGTATTGTCATGCTTTAATGGACATATCCAACCAATGCATTTTACTGTAAAGCAATAACACGAGAAAAAAAAAAAAGATATATAAATATATATATGTGAAAAGAATGATTCCTGTACATTTGTCATATGAAACTTTGAGAAAGGAATGTTTAAAATATGTCACAAATTAAACAATGCCATTTATACCCGTTTCATAGTTTTTGTGGCCTGCGCCGTGTTTTAAATGATATGTGTGTGTGTGTGTGTGTGTGTGTGTGTGTGTGTGTGTGTGTGCACTCTCAATGAAAAAAACTCTCAAGCCGTCCAAGATGCAGATGAGTTGGTTTCTTCATCAGGTTTGGAGAAATGTAGCATTGCTTCAGTGACTCAGCAATGGATGCTCTGCAGTGAATGGGTGCCGTCAGAACGAGAGTCCTAACAGCTGATAAAAACATCTCAATAATCCACGCCGCTCCAGTCCGTCAGTTAATGTCTTGAGAAGACAAAAGCCGCGTGTTCGTATGTAAGATGAATAAGAAAAATAATCTATAATTCTGCAAAAATCGCTTAAAATCTGCCGAGTTCTTTCCTGATTCAGACATGACTTTTTCATTGAAGAAAGCAGTATTATGGGTTTTTTTTAGCTAGAGTTGATGGTTTGTTGAAGTGTTGATCAAAAGCTGAAGGGCTGGAGCGGTGTGGATTATTTCATCATCTGTTTGGACTCTCATTCCGACGGCACCCATTCACCGCAGAGCATCCATTGCTGGGAAAGTTGTGCACCGTCAGCTAGATTAGCGACATCAGGCAGGACCCTTTTCTTTTCTCTGTTCAAAAACAACTCGACTGGTCTGCAGAACGCTGAACACATCTGGTGTGACTTTAAATGCAAACCTAGAGGCAAAAACTCATCGCTTAACACCGATGACTTGTGCATACGGATGCAGTCACTGTAGACGCTTACAAAACTGTTGGCACAGAAATGGAAATGCAAAAAAGACAACGTTCCTCCTTTGTATCACTCATATATTTATCCTTGTTTCTACGGCTTACTGTTAATGCATTGAAATGAAAGCAGAGCACAGAATCCCCTTCATCTTATTTTTAAATGCTTCCGTTCATTGTCCAGCGGGTGGCAGACTAACATCACTGTTTGACTCACAGAGCCTCACAGGATAGGAATTACAACGCAATATTTGCATTTGCGTTGAAAAGAGAAGTGGCGCTCGAGTGTTTCTGCAGCATTAAATATAAAAAAAACAAACAAGCGGCGTTACTTTACTTCAAAAATCAATATCAACCCCAAGCCAAAAAAAATTGAATACCGACGAGGCACGCTTCAGTCATTTAATATCTATATAATATGTGCTTTTTATGGTTTTTATCAAACCGTATGCGGCCCATCCCCGTGAAAAAAGATCTAGACTATAACTCGTTTTAAAAATCTCCCGAGCGAGCCACATCAGCGTCATCATTCGCGCTTTTGGAGCCGAATGCCGTTTGATTTAATGGAGTATGTGTGCGAGAGAGATATAAACCATCTGCCAGAACCGAACTCGCTCATTTTTCAGGTGAAACCTCTTATTAAGGGAGCGATTCAGCAGCTGTCGGTGTCCATAATTACAGCAGTTTGACTGCTAAAGCTGCCTTTCTGCTCTGCTAGTCAGGCCTGCTAGCTTACTAACTCGGTCAGGCCTTTTTCTGCGTTAGAACGACTCGTTTTCATAACTGCATGGCAACTTCCAAATCCGCAGAAGCACAAATAAGTGCATTCAATCGACAAAAGTTTAATGAGGGCAGAGATCAGATGACTTTCTGTGATATTTGCTCTGAGCTCAAATCAAACTCAGTCACACTAGGGGTTTGGAGCTGAGAAATGGATCTCTTTTGTGCTTCTGATCCTTTGCGCTGTGCGGTTTAATAACTGGACGATGCATGTGCCTTTCATGTTTGCCTGTGGTTATCAGCGTTGGAGAGTAACTAGTTACAAGTCGTGTGATTATGAAAGAGATGGAGCTCTAGTCTTTTAGTTACCGAGAAAAATGTGTAATATCATCGCAGTTTTCCGTGTGAAAATGTAAACCATTACAAATACACACATACACAAGCAAATGAACACACATGTTGTGTTTTCATGAGGACTCTCCATATTATGTATATATATTACAAATTACAAAAAAATTAAAATAATATATATAATTAATTTTTACATATATTAAAAAAATAATTATATGTGTATATATATATATATATATATATATATATATATATATATATATATATATATATATATATATATATATTTTTTCCAGATTTTCTATTTATTTTTATGTTTTTTTTTCCACAAGTAAATTTAGTTAATGTTGATGGGATTTTGTTTTTGGTATAAAGAAAATGCTGTTTTTCTCATTCATTTTTTGTGCTGTAATACAGTAGGCAAAATGTTAAACGTGGTTAACGACTTTCGTATATTTTTATGCACCGTGGTCACGCTTAAACTCAACCTTACACTGCACTGAACCATTTTAAACAAAAGTTACAGAGAATGCGTCTTCATTAGCACAATCGGATGAAACTTTCGTCCTTCTAGCGAGAAACAGCGACACTCGGTTGTGCTTTCCAAACAAAAGCCGCCAGCACTCAAGACGCATTTCGATTCAATTATCGTTTGAATGTACCTGACACGGTAGACTTCCCAAATCAACCATTTGCAATTCTGGATTAGTTCCATAAATTGCCTAGAAACGCTAAAAATGTCAGAATTCCCTACCGCAAGACTGTCTAACCTTTGACTGCTCGAGTTAACAAATCAGGACGGCGCGCTAATGGACGCCCGTGGATGTTAGCTAGGATGGAGTTCATGGGCGTTAGCGTTGGAGGACACCCAAGTCACACATTTACGGGGTGAGCGTGTGATTCGCAGGAAGCCGAACCTCCATTATAAATCTGCCTGAGTGTTATTAATGCAAATTGCCTATTTGATATTGCGCCGCATCGTTGTATTGAAATCCATAATGTACGCGAAACCGAGAAATGTCGTCAGTAACCTGGAAGCCCCAACATCTTTTAGCAAATGACTTTTCCAGTCATTCAAGATTACTGTAAACCATATGTAGTTTGCAAATAATTGTTAACTGTATCATACAAAAGAGTGTAGAAAATCTTTTTTTGTGCATATATTCATATTCATATTATATGATTTAGTAACTTTATTGATTTTATAAACTTTAGATTTTTTTATTTATTTTTTTTTTACTTTTTAAATTTTAAAAATGTCATTTATGATTACTTGGTTAGTCTGGACTAATAGTTTGAAATCAATTTTTATATAAATCAAATCATTGCATGCATATCAGGGTTGTTATTATTAATATTTTTATAAGTTAAAATTACAATGACATAAAACTATATATACGATATGAACAATATGAACATTTAAAATAATGAAAAATATATATATATATATATATATATATATATATATATATATATATATATATATATATATATGATGATACATACATTACACTATATATTCATATTATTTAATTATCTGCATGGCTTGAAATCACAATTTTAGAAATTAATTTCTGTGTTTGTTAGTTTTTTTATATAATATTTTATATATAAAAAGGATTTAGTTTAGTCTTTTTAGTCATGGCTTTTAAAAATGGTGTGTATCTCAGGGTTATATACATTTGAACGTTTGAATTCAACTTTAAGTACTAAAAGAGCTAAAACTATTTAAAGAAACAGAGCTAACAAAAAGCAATTACTGAAACGTTAACAAAATCTAAAATGAAAATATAAAAATGAATTCCATTCCAATGATAAAAAAGCACATCAAAGCACCCTAAAATAACAGCGATGCATACTGTACATTCAAACTATATAATTATTATTCGGGTTGTTTTCAGGTTTCCTTTGCCAGAAGTAACTTAAGTACTTGCATATATAAAGAGTTGAATCCATTAAACACACGATTGACTCCCAGTATCGTTTTCAATCCTGCACAGTAATACTTTAGGCTCTTTTGAAAGACATTTGCACGGAAACGACGATGAAAAGCCACGCGGACGTACTTATCATGCAGCGAGAATGCTTTTTTCTAATGCATTATAGATACAGGCCTCAAGTCAAGTGTTACCATCTTTCTCTCTTTGTCATTTCTTGAGCACTAAACACACATTCGAAGGCTTGCGACCCTTTGACTGGTTTTAGAGCGAGGCTGAATCTTTAATGCTGTAAAGCAAATGTAAGAATGCCTGAGGGGCTGCTGACATCTGAACGGGGTTTATTGATGCATTTCGAATGAAAGATGATGTTCCTCCATCTCTTTGCTCTTCACTGTGAATGATAACAAGCATTGTGCACCAAAATCAATTCCTTTTTATAATTCCGTGCTTAATATTTGCAATTTACGGTACGCGATTAGATATTGCGGTAAACACCCAAAGTGCTGAATTATAGATCATGGCGTAACGATGCGTTCGCACCATATAAGGCGGTTTTGGGCTGAAGGTTAAGGCGGAATCTTAAATATTTATTGAGGAAAAAAATGTTTTTGCACAGTAATATATGTGCTCAGATGAAGCCGCCGCATCCACGTCTCACATGTAAATAGAATTGTATTCCAGCACCGGAATATATTTCCTATTATATTCTGGCATCCAATAACAAAAATAGGTTTTGTTGTTGTTGAGAAAAGTAAAAAACAAAAAGTCTGGGTATATCTGGGTAAATTGCCATACTGAAATTGGTCAAAAATGTATTTTGCTCAAGAATTAGTAATTTAATTCTACTTGTTTAATGAATTTATATATGGAAGACTAAATCTTATTTTAGGCTATTTTATTTTAACTTATTTTAAAATTACTGGCATGCAAAGATTATTGCAAGAACACACATTCCTTATATTTACCTTCAAAATTTCGCGATTAATTAAATATGTTATATTTGCCTTTTTTTGGTAATTTTTCCAGTTTTGGAGCTTGCGTCAAATTCAATTTACAAAAGTGCTTTTACGCGCTTCGAAAACATTAAATGCAAGTAAAGTGTTCGCTTTACTGTAAACTTCTGTGGAAAAAGGCAAAATATGGGTAAAATAATATCTTATGGTCATATAAAGCTGTAAAACAGATATAAAACATATTTAAAAATATACAAAATAAGTTATCGTACTAATCGATTGTCCCTGCAGTGATACTTTTTCATTACTATGTCTTTTGCAAATTATAGTAGTATTTTTTACTTTAAAAAAATCGATTCCTGTAACCCATTCTAATGTACAGAGAATAAAACGAGAGCCGTTTAATTAACCTTTTATTATTTTGATGCTCGAAAACCCCTTTTTGCCTTTGATTCTCATTTTCAGCAAAACTATGTTACAACGTAATCTGTTTAATTTGCCAAAGTGTTGCACAAATGTGTTTTACGGTATTTATACATACTCTCACCTTTAAGTTTTCAGTGTTGCACATCATGACCGCCTTGAAATTATAATCGCAGTCATTATCACGTGTGTAATGCTGAATGACTATTATGGTTCTGCGGCATGTGCCTTCCGTTAGCGCATTAATATCCCTCTACGATTCTAAAAAGCATGCAATCAGTGTAGTGTTTTCTCTTCTAAATAGTATTAAAGTAAATGGTATGTTGCCATTTGAAAAAAAACGTACCGTAGAGAGAAATGAATGCTTTCAGATGGTGGGTGGACGCTAAAGTAGAGAAATTCTCCAAAAGCAGAATACGCAGCGGAGTGAGTCAACATCAACCGCGAACGCCCACCATATGCAGGTGGCAATAAATTAATGTTGCTGGAATAGAATACAGCAGGTCGCTACATATGCGGAATAAATCATACATGGATGGTAAATGGTTTTCGTACAGAGGGAAGGCTGTTTAATTCTGCGGTGTCCAGGCCTTAGTGTTTTAGGAATCAGTTTCACGCTGTGTGGCTTTAGAAAAGGTGAGTCCCTGCTGATGGGGGCCATGTGCAATTTATTTCATTTTCCCGGATGCCTTTTACCCTTCCATCCGCTTCCGCAGACACGGTGTGTTTACTCAAACATTAGAAGAGCTAATTTAAACAAGGCCTGAGACGGAAACGCTGTGATCCTCTGTTCGTGTGGAGAAAATGAGTGGAGTTGTCGGCCAGGTTGCCAGGTCTGCATAACAAACTAGCCCATTCGCTATCCAATTTTCATACCTAAAATATATATATTTCACTTTTACTGTTATGAAAATATATTGTTGTGAACTTCTTACCAGCCTACCACGGTTTTATCATTGGCGGAATACCAAATATTTAAATTCAAATATAATTTATGCAGTGTGTCAAACCGAGTAATGAAAGGTTCATATTTTGGTTTTGGGAGTCGGCAACAACAGTTTGACATGAAAACAATTTCATTTTCTTATAATATGCATTTATCTTTACGTTTTTTTCTCGACGACTCCCAAATGATTCGCTCAACGATTCATTTTTCCAAAAACCTCCTTTGTGCGACACTAATTCTGTGGTAATTGGTCGATTTCATTTAAAGCAGTGTTTGTGACATTTTTAATACTCCAAAAGTGCCACCTAGTGGCAAAGAATGAATTAGCATTTTCATTCAGACCATGTTGTCAAGTTTTCCAGGTCTACTGGCAACAAGTGGGCAACAATGTGCCAATGCTTCACTTTGACGTCAACATGAAACAGCTTGGGTTGTTTCAATAATTGTTTCAAAGTCAACTCTTTCTTTTTGAGAGACAATATGTTCAGATTTATAACTTAGCAGGATGTTTTCAATCACTCGGAGCTGTGTTACATGTTGCATGAAAGGTTATTTTCAACCTGTGGCAACATACCCCCAATTCCATGGGAATGCAGACTTGGCAATCCTTGACTGGCAATTCTGTTAGCATAAAAACACTTTGCACATTTTTAAAATAATTTTTTATTAAATACAACGGAATCCTCAAACAAAAATGTAAAAAAAGCAAGTACACAAGTGGTATATATAATAATTATAATATCAATGATAACAATAATAATCCATATACCAACCAAGTGGTAGCGCATTCACTGACTTTTTCCTAAACAATTCCATAAAGGTCATCGCACACAAATTTCGTACTTTTTCCTCTTATTCTCATTTCTTTAAATGTCAACACATCATAAAACACAAGCGCAAACACATACTGCAGGCATGTAGGACTACTCCCCAACATTTGTTCATAAACACCAACCTAGTTCCCTCAATGATATATTCATTGCACTCTTTTTTCCAATTCCCCATTCATTACTTGCAAGAGAGGCAAATATCTGATGCACCTGAACAACAGGAAGTCACACACAAAAAAAAGTGGATGGAAACATGAGTTTGGTCTCTCAAACAAGTATTTCGCACCATAGTCGTTCTGCTACTGTACAGAAAAAAAACAGCACTTGGTTTTTCAATGCCAACTGTGGTGAACGAATTATAAAACACTAAAAGGTTTTCTTTGAACAACACAACTCATATTTGGCTGATTTACCACAGTCCATTACCAAAGTACCCCAAAGTTCATCAGTTCATATCTGGTTGTTTGAATGCTCCTTGTAGGCTCCAAATCCTCTATTTTTGGTTACTTGGTCATGTATCCATAATCTCCCGTGCTGGAGTGGGTTCATGTGGGAGGCTTGTAGCGTTCGGAAGAGCTTGTCCGTGTCCAACCGAGTTTTGCTGGACTTCCATGGGAATTCCTGTTGTGTTCTCTCGATTTGGGAATTCCCGCGACTGTTTCCGGTACTCGAGAAAGGTGCATGCCTTGGTTGCGATGGCCACCACGTTCTTCCCGACAAAGATGGTGGATACCCGGCTGTCCTGGAAAAGCACCATGTTGACGCCTCGTATGAGGATGGTGACGATGTTAATGGTGACCAGACTAAGAAGAGGATAAAGCATCATCTTCTGCGGGGACACGTGGTCACCTTGCACGCTGATCTCGCTCAGGGACACACAGGGAAGAATCAGAAGCAAAATGTAGCAGTAGAAGAACATCAAACCTTCCGCCCAAATGGGCAAACCCGTCCGCTGAGGCTCCCAAAGATTTGCTTGCATGTCCAGCAGGTCCAGCAAATCCAAAGCCACCCAGAACAGCCGACCCCTCATGTCCTCCTTTCTCCGAAAGGTACGGACGTATTCCATGCTGTCCAGAGCCACCAGAACCAGGTAGAGGCCTGGGACGCAAATGGACAGCAGTAAAGTCAAAGCTTTCCGGGCGACAGTCTCCAGGCTCTTGCGATCGGCCTTACAGTTCTGGAAGACAAAGTAAAGCTTGATCTCCAGCACGAAGATATAGAGGAACCAAAGGATCATGGCGTATCCTCTCCGGGCCGTCCTCACTTCTGCTCCGACCCAAACCGCAACATACCGGAGGACGATAAGAAAGCAGACATCCCCAACAAGGACAATGATGCAGACGCCAATCTTCCGAGGCCCCTGATTCTGCTCCACCAGGTAGGCATCCATGAAGGCCATGCTGGTCATGATGACGAAGGTGGTAAGACACACATGCCGCTTGTCCGGTGGTGGCAACACCATGCTGAGGGCCACCACCGCATGCACTCTCTCACAGCAATGTCGTCCACTCTGTTGCACTTGGGTTGGAAGGACTCTTAAAGTTGCAGGACTAGTCGGAGTGGTAACCTTCTCAACCCTTTGAATGCATTTGCATTTCCAGTATTTCGTAAATCTGACCCAGGAATAAGGTAAGCCAATTGCTCCCAACTGACAGTTTGATTCACGCTGCTTTGCTAGGGTTGTATTGATTGTAAATCACAAGGTTAGAGTTAAAGGGCCACTGTAAGGTTACTTTGCAATGGAAATGCAACTCGTAATGACCAAAGAGACCTAGTTTAACGATCTTGGTCTCTGCAAATGATTCTGCTCTGATTGACTGCAAATCTCGAAGAAGCAGTGCTAAATCAAACAAAGTCCCAAAAAGATTCAGAGCAGCATTACGTTTCAATAGAAATGCCACTCTTGAAAACTGAGCTGTTTCGCAGTCTTGGTCTTGGCAGACTGTTCTTCCCTGATGCTCTAAATGGAAGAGAAATCTTCCCATTAATCATCAGGGTCAAGCTTTAATGTGCTAGTTGGAGTGGCTGCCTTTACAAGCCAGTTCTGCTAACTTTGAAGGCATTTACATTTTCAATGTTTTGTAAACTTGATGAAGGGACAAAGTAAAAAAAGAACAGTTGCTTCCCACAGACAGTTTGATTCGCTTCTTTGTGAGTATTGAACTAATTGTAAATCTGAAGAAATAGTGTAAAAGGATACAAAAATATCTAGACCTGTTTTACGGTCTTATTCTTGGCAGACAGCAAGGTTACTTTGCAATGGAAATGCAACACTTAATGACCAAAGTTTAGACCTAGTTTAACGATCCAGTTCTGCTAACTTTGAAGGCATTTTTATTTCTAATGTTATGTGAACTTGCCACAGGAACAAGGTAAAAATAACTTATTTTACCAAATAAAAGAGTTGCTTCCAACTGATTTGATTCACTGCTTTGTGAGGTTTAAACTTATTGTAAATCTGAAGAAATGGTGTAAAATTATACAAATTTGCAAAAAAGATCCAGATTAGTATAACACTGCAACTTTTGAAAACCACAGAGACCCATTTCCCAGTCTTGGTCTTGGCAGATAATTATTCTCAGATTAATCGTAAATCTGAAGAAATATAGTGAAATGATACAAAGTTCCAAAAAAAAGTTCTAAAGCAGAATTATTTTCAATGAAAACCAAAAGAGACCTGTTTCACAGTCTTGATCTATTAATCAGCAGGGTCAAGCTTCTTTTTCATCCCAGTTCGGTGAATTTTGAACTCATTTGGATTTCCAATGTTTCGTAAACCTGAACCACGAACAAAGTAAAAAAGAACTTATCCTACCAAGAAGCCAACTGCTTTCGACCGACAGTTTAATTCACACTGTATCGCAAGAGTTGTATTGATTGTAAATCTGAAGAAATAGTCTTCAATGATACAAAGAGCCAAAAAGGTCTAGAACAGGGTTACTTTGCAATGGAAATGCAACTCTTAAAGGACCAAAGGGACTTGGTTTCACAATCTTGGTCTTCTTGGCAGATGATTCTTCCCCAGTGCACTAAATGGAAGAGAAATCTGGCCATTAATCAGCGAGGTTGTATTGATCTTGTTAGTCTGCATGCCTGCCCGACCTCAGCATTCTTGATGAGACGCCATAACTTTCTTCTTTCGCGGTCATGCGATTGGAAGGTGATGTGAGGATACATGGGCTTTCCCGGAAGCTTTGTGTGCATTTGCTGGGTCGTGGGTCAGAGTTCTCCAGGATAAGTACAGCTGTGGTAAGTAATTTGTTTTGTTAAGAGGAAGGTAACCAAAGAAATCAAGCGTAGGAACTGAAAGTTCAAACTGTAGACACTCAGCAATTACCGAGCAACATTTGTTTGCGTCTGCCAATGTGGAATTGCTCAGCAGTGGAAGATTGACTCTTGAGGGCTGGTGGTCTTCATCCATAGATCACCTAGACACGGGGTCAGTGGCTCCAGGGGCTCCACATCTGTCTATGGCTCCCCCAAGGGGAATCTCTTTTACTGGGGTTCAGTTTCATCCTTGCCTGCTCTTCTGACACGACCTGGAATGAGAGGAAAGAAAAGGAGCTGTCAGCACAAAGTGGATAATAAATCACGGCTTACCACTTGGAGCCAACGGCGTATCCGGTCCTGCCATTGTGTCAGCATCATTTAAAGACATGTGATAACAACATTGGGGAAATACACAGTTACACGGTCACTTAATACTTGCACTTTTAATAATACAGGGTACACAAAACTGTACAATCCTATGCAATAAAGCAGAACAATGTTCTTGCATTAATTCTTGCATTTTTTGGTCTTGTTTTCATAACATATTACTCTGAATATTTAAAATGATTAGGAAAATGACTGAAAAGTCTGAAAAATAATGTATGAAAATTAAACTCACACACACACACACACACACACACACACACATATATATATATATATATATATATATATATATATATATATATATATATATATATATATATATATATATATGAAATATATGAAAATTTAGTTTATGCGAATTGAAAAAAAGTACTTGTTTTAAGCATTAATTTACTTATGATTTTTTTTTTTATTATTTATTTCTTAGTAGAACGAAAAGTAAATTAAAATGAACGAAATGTATCTTTGTATTAGAAGGACACAAATACTGAGAAAATGAGTTTTTGGACTGAGAACTATGAGAAAAAAAAGCTCAAAGGGTCTGTGAGGATCCACTCAAACCTTTTTCAGTTTTTGATGTTAGAATGATACAGATTTTCTAATTTGGACTTTTATTTAACATGTCATAAGTGCATGTCTTTTTTTATGAAATGTCCATGAAACGGTCTTTGATATTTATTTAATCAAAGATACATATTTTAATGCTCAACACTGCCTTTTCATCACACATAAGACATGACTGGGTTCTCAGTTTTGTTTTCTTTAAGTATCAACTTTGTCTCTGAGGATTCTCATATATTTCCTTAGAATTAAAGTGCAAATAGATTGACATGCAGTAAGTGTATAGAAGCATGAAATGTATGCGTATAGCAGTTCAGATCATTTGATATGGGAAAAATTGGATTAGAAGTGTTGTGTTCATATCGAGATCTGATATGAGATTGCAAACTCTGGCATCTTGGCAGAAGTGAATATGGTTTAAGACATAGCTTAAACTCCATAGGAGATTACTTGGGTAATGTTTCCTAAGGACCGGAAGACCTTAGGAAACAAAAAAAATACTCTCAATTTACATTAAATTTCTGTCAAGAAGAAACGATTGAGCTATTAGGGGATTTGCATTTTCTTTTCTACAAGCTTGAAATTTGGAAAAAGGTGAGATTTGATTACTGTTGTTGATAAAACGTGTTGTTTTTTTTACGCTAAGATTTTCCTTATGGCCTGTCTGGCCAAGAATGATGAAATTTCTAATCATGCGTTTGATGGATTCATGCAGGTCAATAAACTTCCATCATTAATAATTCAAGCTGAGAGACTGTGGAACAGTGTTTGGAGATCCATTTAGACCGACCTGTTTAATATTCACACACCGAGCCGCTGGCGTTTGTCTGATAGCCAAGGTCGCAGGAGTGCTAATCAACACACTGGGCTGACATTTCACTAAAATTAAGCACAAATAATGAAAACTCGATGCAAAACACAATTAAACCTCATCCGCTCGTCTCATCCCAAATGAAAGTATCAATCTAAAAAATGGAAGAAAAACAAGAAAGATTTAACTGGAACTAAGACCAGGTAATTTGAGTGTGTTTTTAATGCAGACCATCAAGAGATGAGTTAAGCTCTCTGTCATGTCCAACACAATCTTATTAGCATTTGGCAGAGTACACAGATAGCAGACATAGATCTCATTTCTATGCCTGTCAGCTCAGAACGGGGGCAGATTTAAATCAATGTAATAGTCTACAGAATGATACTTCCAGCCTAAAAAAAAACGTGAATATGCCACTTAAATAAGAAAACATTGATTTGCGTGTTCTGGAAAAATATGAACTAAATAAATTTCCTAAATAAATACATGCAAGAACCCGATGACATGCAAAGTGACATTAGTATGCATACTGTCATTGCTGTTACCCGATTTCATGAATGTACGTATACATCAGGGGTCATCACCTGCAGAGTTTAGCTCTACTTGCCTCAACACACCTGCCTGGAAGTTTCGAATATATATCTACTAAGACCTCGATTAGCTGCTTCAGGTGTGTTTGGTTAGGGTTGGATCTCGCTCACGCAAAAATGGACTTTGTCGTGTATATGCTAGGCAATGAGTAGGGTTAGGGTTGTGGGGTAGATGCATATCATATTTATGTGAATACTGCTTGTTACATGCGTGTCAAAAGTCCGTCTTTGCATATCAAAATCACAAGTTTTCATTTTTATTTGGCGTATCATTTATATCGTAATGGCTTTACAGTACTAATTTACAATACGCAAGAAAAGCAGTTTTACAGTAAAATGTTTCATTTGCAAATTTACATTTAAAACACATTATCTGTAATGAGAACAAGTGCTCAACCGTTGTGCTGAAAATTCTTTCTTATTTGGTGTCCTTTTTTGGTATTCCTTCCTTTTTTGTAAAATTCACCAAATCTTCGATGTAATACTTTTGCCGGCTTTTCTATGCTCAAAACGGAATAAAAAACCTGTGCTGATTCAATAGAAAGCCTATATTGAGAGACAACAGACGGATAGAGAGGGATTGGGACGTTATCTTCTAAGAAAGACCCCATACTGACGTACATCTCCTGGAGTTTCAACAATTCAAATCGATGAAGATATTGCTGCAGATTTTCCAAGGCTGCAAAGTCTGTAATTAAAAGTCAGGGACGCAAACTCAAACATTTCTCCTCAGACAATATGCTTCTTCGCATGTTAATTTGATATCCTCATAAACTAACCGTATCTCAAGAATCGACTCATTTGTGTCTACTTTTATTTCCCCAAAGGAATTTTAAGTGAAACATCTGTGACAAAGTTGATGCCAAAGCCCTTGCAGATGGATGAAACAAACCAACCGACAGCAAAGCAGACAAATGTTCCAACTGTTCAAATTTGGCTGCGTGAAAACTTAATGTCCCTTCAATGTAACTTCCCTCAAAAAGAAGACGAGATTGTATTGAGCACAGCTGTTCTCAGACAGGAGCTGTTTCGCTGACAAAACCCCATATCTTTATCGCTGCCTGAATTAAAACAATGAATTATGAAATACATCCTCTTTCAAGGCCCTAATGCATAATGGAAAATTCTGCAATATTCATAAAGACATGTAATTTAAAAACGCACTTCGTCAGTTGTCCTTTTCTATATCAAAATGACTCAAACGCTGATTGGATCGGTTGCTAACAGAGGCTAAAAGTATCCAGATTGGCAAAATTCTTCTTGCTCATGCATTCATTTTAAAAGCATCATGCAAAGTTGAAACTAAGAGTGAAGTAGTCATTTAGCGGAAAGCTTTTATCCTATAAGACAAACAGCGACCATTCGCTCAACAACAAAAAATGCGCTTTTCCAAAGTTATCAAGAGCTGGTTGAAATCACTAGTGCCAATTCATTTCAAAATGCACTGCGCAGATTTTTATCAGTCCATCAACAAACAAAATAGTGAGCTTTCTAAAGAAGAACCAGCTGCATTTGCCAAAGTTTGCGGGGTTCGCGGCATCAAATATTTGGAAGACGTCCATGAGTTTTATTGGAGACACTTGGTATCAAGTAAACAAGATATTTATGAGCAGAACTGAATATGAGCGATAACGGGGCCAACCAGCGTGTGAAATGCTGAGAGAGTGCACGAAAATACACGGACCCCACCGGTGCAAAATACATTCTGCTGTGAGAAGCTGACGTGGTTTGTTGCTTTTTAAGTGAAAGCATGAAAAATAAGCACTGCAATTATGTAGTTTGCATTGACTTCGCTGTTCTTAAGGAAGTCAGGCTAAAATTTAGACAAAAAGAGCATCAAAGATCGAAAGAGCCACAAGCTTTTGACTTATTTTTGAAATGCAACGTGTGAGGAAATCAGCTGTTTGAAAGTTTAAGTAGGTCTGATAATAGCTGATCACAGCAATGTACAGCACCATGAATAAATTATGCATGCTGTACTGTTGCTGTGATAAGGCTGCTTATATCCTAGCTTGCTTCTGTCACTTAATAAGTAAATAAAAAGGTAATTGCGACTTTATTTTAATTCTCACAATTGAACCGGGAGATGAAGACAGATTAAACTGAATTCTGCATTTAGAGCTTACAATTCTGAAGAAAAGACTTTTATCCTATTTTTGTAGCAGTTAACTAGCATTTAGTCACTTTGTCTTTACGAGCTAGTTCTCGTGACGTCACGCAAATGCGCGCGATTGGTAAATTCGTAATCATCTTAATAAATTCGTATAATAAAACATTGGGTGTTACAAGGTAAAGTAATTCATTTATTTTACATTTCATTCGCTTTCTGTAAAAAAAAGCTAATTATGTGCACCGCTGTTTTGTAGAGCGCGTGCCACGAAAAACCTCACAAGTGAGGACCCGATTAAAAAGATCGTACACGTAATAAATAAAACACACTCTTAAAGTGAACTTTTGTTTTATGAAGATGCAACGCGGATGAGATCGGCAGTTGGATCAGCTTTCCTGACTGTTTATGGGATCAAGAAACCTGAAGACGCGGGAAACGGCATTTGTTTTGTCTCCACTTTTAAGGTACGTTTTTTTTTTTTTTTAAATATGCAAGCTGCGCTACAGTGCCGAGTTGCTAAAAAAAACACTTGTGCACACAAAAACGCGATTATAATTTGATAGTTCGTTTGGCTGATCGTTGAGCAGACTGTTTACTAAACATACCTGACTAGCATTTATTTTTTATTTAGCGTATGCAAAGCAACGGCATATTTTTCAAAAGCATCTCTCTGTGTGCATGTCTGTGAGGTTGTGGAGTTATTTTAACAAGAAGCCGTATCTTTGACCGAAAAGTCAAAGCTCATAAAAAATAAATGCAACCAAATATGTCACAACGTGCCCCAATATTGAATATCTATGCCTATAATAATGCATATTCCTATGCCAATGATTGCTCTCAGACATAAGAGTGTTTAGTTGCCTTAAACTAGACGTCCAGACATTCTTTTGCTTTCTAAATGGGCGTTTTTGGCCGGAATAAACTGCGATGTGGACCAGATTTTATGTCCGTAATAAAGCGTCTAGCAGCCAGAGAAGTTAAAGAACATCCAGCTCAGTGAATCATCTGCCACCGATGCCAGCGTTTGGACATCCCTGCGGTTGCTGCCACCTTCTTCAGTCCACAGCGTCTGTGTCTCAGCAGCTTACAGTATGTCGGTGAAGGAAGTGCACTACGCTGTCTCCATTACGTGAACACGGCTTCCAGATGCCACGCTGGCGCTTCTGTTGGCGTAGCAGATGTCCCCCGACGAATTGTAAAGGCTTTCTCCGACTTTCCACGCTGACAGAACACGGCGTGCGTGACACGCAAGATGTGTTTTACAAGCCGTTATGAAAAGCAAACACGCTAATACGGGCTTTCTGGAGCATTACAGCATAATGAAGCGAAAACGCATTTCTGAAGTGTTAAATATTCATCTGAAAACTCTCTTCTGTGGCCCGCGAGGACGTCCCGGCCTTGCGTTTGGGAGCCGGTCTATCCGTTCGCTCTCAGCTAAATATATGACTTGTGATTTTTCTTGAGCCAACTGTGCCAGCTGTTTACCCGAGGGCCGGTTGGTTTATTCCCCGCCGGCGGAAATCGTTTCAAACGTATATTAATTCAAAAGCATTAGCAAGGTCATGAAAATGTTGGCACGCCAGGGTGCTCTCGTTTAGTCCTGCGCAATTATTCATGGCTTATTCTTATTCGGTCACTTAAAGGAAACTAGATGAGTCGGGACATGAAATTAAATGCTGGGCTCTTATTAAAGTCATGCGAAGATGCTAACCTGGAGTCATTTCAAAGATGATTCGCCCCGACCGGTTAAGGGTAGTTTTGAAGGCACCGTTGCTAATGTTCATTCTTGGTGGTTTGGACCTAAAACCCACTTTTAGCGTGCAACTCATTCCTAAGCATTTGATTTTTCGCTCTCTGGACAAAGGAACCTAACCTAACCTAGCCACCACGGTGTATTCTGGTTCTATTGTTGCGAAATCGATGGGTTTTCTATTAAATCGATGCCTGAAATAAGATCATAAGGCAACATAAAGCACCCCATTGTGATTTTATTAAAGCTTTTACTTGTTTTGAAAACGGAGGTTGTCAATAAGTGGCTTAATGGCACCACAGAGGTCGTCGAGGACATTAAACATCGACAGACTGAACAGAAAAATAACTAGATGCTTTCGCAGCCTCATTACCCGTGTTTCCATCCGACTATTTTTGTGCATAAAAAAGCTGGATGGATATGCCAAAATGTGCACGGATTCTGCAAATGCGCTCGGCCAATTGAGTCAGGTAATTATTTTGTAATGTCTTTACGCGTAAAATATAATGGACTCGTTTGCCGAATACATTTCTTTATTAGCGTCAAGAAATGTCACGTGACTTTGCCTCCGCAGATCATTTGATTACCGAGCTAACCAGCACATCGATCTCATCACACGCCATCTCGAATGTTATTTTAATAAGTCTATTATCGAAGCGATTTGGTATAATCACCGTAACCGTCTCACACAAATGTGTTCCCAAACATCAGTCATCTGATAACATTCCAGCGTTTGCTATTGCATTTTGTCCGGTGCAAGTCATTTATTATGTAGGGAGAAAAGAGCTAAAGGCTTGTTTGCAGCGACTTTCAATTTTATTATTGATACTTAGTGGCAGTTTCTTAGATAAACTTGTTCTTTTTTAAATGTTTTATGCGATATTTTATGTTTGTGATTAAGTTAAATGCACAAAGTTGGATGGAAATATGGAAAATACAAATACAATGAAAATGGAAAATGCATATATATATATATATATATATATATATATATATATATATATATATATGCATTTGTGCATTTTCCATATATATATATATATTTTTATATATATTTATTTATATATATATATATAATATATATATATATATATATATATATATATATATATATATATATATATATATATATATATATATATAATAATAAAAAAAAATAATAATATATATATTATATATAATATTTAAAAAATAAATAATATATATATATATATATATATATATTTTCAAGTTATTAGAAGCATATTGATGACACCGAATACATTATTTACGTTTTGCTATCACGATTAAAACCCCCCAAAATTACACTTTTAGCATTTCTTTTAAAGCAGTTGTACTGTAAACCTTTAATTGCCCATTATGGAAGAGTTTGGGGATTAAGCATAATTAATAGCATAAATAATCCTTGAAAAAAAGACTAGAGGCAAAAGACAGATACGAGTGCTTAATCAAATATGTATTAACATGAAGCCAAATCAGAATGCTAAATGGATTAACGTTTACATTTATTCATTTAGCGGGCGCTTTTATCCAAAGTGACTTATAAAGGAGGCATTACACAATAAGAGCGATTCATCCTAGAGCGACGGAAACTTGAGAGGCGCCACAATAAAAAAAACCCCGTTATGTTTGAAATGAAATAAAAACTATGTTTGAAATCAGAGTTTCAGTAGTTCAGTCTGGTCAAGACCCGCCCACTTAGACTGGAAGGACTTTGAGTGACACGTGAAGCAGCCAATCACATTTCACTTGTTACTTTTCGGGCCTGATGCATTTAACGTCAATCATCGGTGCGCGGCTTTCATTTTCTGGTGGCTCGTATATATCTCTCGTGATTTCATTTCACAGAAATGTCGTTCTCTCTTTGAGCGAGTTGATTTGTTCTAAACAACATTTCTG
Source organism: Puntigrus tetrazona (assembly GCF_018831695.1). Taxonomy (NCBI): domain Eukaryota; kingdom Metazoa; phylum Chordata; class Actinopteri; order Cypriniformes; family Cyprinidae; genus Puntigrus; species Puntigrus tetrazona. The sequence goes on from NC_056718.1 coordinate 24,025,677, forward strand.
TTAAAATGTCAGTCCGAATGTGTTCTTTACGCACAAAGAAGGATAAAAGGGATCAAAGCTTGTACGTATGAATAATTCATCCTCAAAGCGAAGAGAGTAAGAGTGATTCCTTCCTCCCGTCACTCAAACACACGGAGAAAAACAAACATGGCGAGAGTTCAGAGACTTCCAGGCAGGAGAACATCAAACGTTCACAAACATCATGTCTTAGATTAGTAATTAATTAATGAATGAACGCCCAGTTTATTCTGCTTCTCTGTTATGAAATTTAATGAACAGTAAAAGTTAGTCAATAAACTTTATCATGATAATGAAGTGCATCTCTAGAAAACATACTTTTCTTTTTCTTTTTTTATAGTTCTCTCTCTTTATAGGTATTTTGATAATTAATTTTTCTTATCTGTTTGTATGTTAATATATTTGTATTAGTGTTGGGCAATGATTAATTGCGACTGTTTGCATCCAAAATAAAAGTTTTAGTTTATATAAAATGTGTGTTTACTGTGTATATTTATTATGTGTATATATAAAGACAATATTTTTATTTTATATATATATATATAAATAAACATAAGAAAAAATGTTATGTTTATTTTATATATATATATATTAAAAATAACATAATGTTTCTTATATATTACACATATATATATATATATATATAAATAACATAATTTTTCTTATATATTACACATATATATATATATATTTTTTTTTTCTTACATTTTTTATATATATATATATAAAAATATTATATATATATATATATATATATTTATATATATATATATATATATATATATATATATATATATATATATATATATATATATATATATATATATATATATATACACACACACACACACACACACATTAATTTGAGTGGTTATTGCTGTTTTTTTAAATATAATAAAATCAATTCCGTTCCACTGAACATTACTTTTGTTATTTAAGCGTTGATGAAAGTCGAAGAGGAAGCATAATGACAAACAAACACCCAGCGATCAATAAAAATGATTGAATATGAATCCTGGTATCAGCTGCACAGTGAGAGCATTGATTTGTGGGACACGTAGCGCTGCTCATTTATTTAATGATGAGCATTGTTCACCCCCAGGACAATAAATGTTGTTTTCCAGCACCCATCCACAGTCTTTCATCTTATCATGTCAATATCTGCTTTTTATCTCCTTCGGTAATTCATTTTGGGTTTCGGAACAATCTTTTTTTTGGTTTTTTTAATCTGCATCTCCAACACATATTGCTTAAGAGCACCGAGGTCGCGTTGCCAACCAAAGAAAAGCAATAGTCTGTTCCTGTGCTGAATAAAAGAAAACGCCAGGTCGACGCGGAACAACTAAAATAGTTTAACTTTGACCGTTTAAAAAGCAAACTTGGTCTTGATGTTTGAACGTTTTGTAGGCCTTTTTGTGCTTTGAATACACGGATGAGGTCGATATCGGGAGCCAGGAAAGCTAAGCATGCATGTCTGTTTGTTCTGATGTGGATGTATCTTAGAAACTACGAGATGAAATCTTTCACGAGAGGCTTTATGAGCGTGTCGTCAATCTAACGTAACAAATCCTAAAAAAAAAGCGAAATGAGCGAATGCATTAGTCAGAAAGCCGTCATAAAAAAAGAACACGAGGAGCCCGCCAAAACTTTGTCTGCTGGGAAATCTGAAACTTTCAACAAATTAAAATTGTATGGGACATTTTATTGTGATGTGCTCGGGCAGTACATCAACTTTAAGATGTTACTTTAGTAGAGTTTCAGGATATTTACTACAGTTCAGTTTTACCTGCATGTGATTGAAGGTAATGGTAACTTTTCCAAGTGCATTATTATTAAAAAAAAAAAAAAAAATATATATATATATATATATATATATATATATATATATATATATATATATATATATATATATATATATATATATATATATATATATATATACATTTTTTTTATAATGCAGTTAGTTTTAGTAATTGTGTTTTGCCTTTTTTAATAGTTTTTTTAATCTGTGGTTTTTGTTTTATTTATTTTAGTACATCAAGTTAAAACTAAACTAAAATATTTTGGTTATTTTAGTTTGTTATACTGAATTAAAATGGCAAATGTTGCCTTGAAAACTAGATGAGAGAAAAAAATTAAATATATATTATATATATTTATATATATTATTATTATTATTTTTTAATTATAATTATATATATATAATTATTATTATATATTATTATTATTATATATTTTAAATACATTTTTCTCCTATTTTTAAATATTTTAGTACATCAAGTTAAAAATAAATGTGTTGCCTTGACTACTTAACTGACATTTTGAATACATTCATTTATTTTTATTCCAGTTATCATTTATTTCAAGCACTTCACAAGAGTATTTTTCCCTATGGCTTGAGTTTTCAGCTTCAGTCAGCTCTAATATCCTAAGGTGTCTTTCGTGTGTTTCTATACGTTTATGTTGGGGATGTTTCTCGACTCTAAGCACGATCAAGAGTAAAATGAATTCTAGCTTTAGTAAACACCACTAATGAATAAACATTGTTTTAAGTATCTCGTTAATAAAAATCAGGACGTTTAATTATGTTTCCTTTTCATTTGACTTCATGTTCCTCCTCCATACAATTATATGCTAATGATCTGTTATGTACAGTGATCTCCTCCGGAGTTGTGTGACTTATTTAAGAGCACAATTAAAGATTAAACCTGCGACCTTCATGCTAACATCACACTCGTGTCACAATCCCACAGCTCTCTGTTTCTTTAGTTACTCGGATGATTCAAGTCTGTGAATATTTTATGCCTGTTCTGTCGTCCATCAGGTACGCTTTCAAGAATTGTATTTTGGAGATTAGAGAATAATGATTATTGGATATAAATTGGATATTTTCTCATAAAAGTAAATGTGATTTACTATTATTTTTTGAATTATTCATTTTTTTTTAATCTCACAGTTCTGACAAGTATAACACAGAATGACTTTATAGACAAATTTATTGATAACTATAGAAATTATACAAATAAAAAATATATTCTGTCATATGTGTATTAATGGATGAAAATTAAATTAAAAAATTAAATTAAATTAAATTTAATTAAATTAAATTAAAACCATAATATTAATGGTTCTAAAATTAATATTTTTAATGAATGAAGATATTTTTTGTTTAATTAAAATATAATTATATTAATAATAATTGTAATACAAGTATTAAATATGTGTGTGTGTGTATACACATATATATATATAGTTGACAAAGGTTAATATTAATATGTTAGTTGTACTAACAGAAATAATAATAATTTAATTATATAAAACTTGTGTACTTTTTTATATATTTTTATATATTATTTTATTTTTACATTTACATACAATTATATAATATTAAAATATTATAGATTAGATATACGTTTGTTTTTTGATCAGTTTTTCTTTTGACTTCTAAATATTGCAATACGTGTTATGATTATTACTAATAAGAACAAGATTTATAATAATGATCCCAGAGTAAGCTTATTTTTTATGTAAAGAATGTTCTTTCAGTTTTTCATACTGAATAATAAAAAAAAAGGTAGTTATTTCATCTCCCAGTTTCTCGTTACAATTCTGACAAAATTCTGTAACCGTTTTCTTCGGCAATTTTGCAATTCTGACCCTTTTTCTTGCGATTTTTGCCTTGCGATTGTAACATGACTCAATATCTCAAAAATCACAACTGATGCATACAGATGCAATTCCTTTTTTTGTGTGCCAGAATTGTTTTAATTGCACGGTTCATTCAACGTTAGAATATTTTTTTATGATTTATGGAATTCACCACCAGTTTCAAGAACAAAAATAGCTTCCTGGAATAAAAAAAGAGTAAATCCTACACCGTGAGATGGATTTGAGGGCTCATTTGAGTCTGAGACCAGGAGCTTCCAGAGTTTTCACGGTCCGGATCGATAACTCTATTACGAGTAGTTACTTAGCAAACAAACATCAACAACAACAGATTAAAAGGAACGTAAAAGCAATTCAGATCAGAGACGAGACGACTAACCCCTGAGAGCAAAGACTTGATCTTTCCGTCAGTGCGCTGGATGAAGCGATGAAAGTATCTGCTCTGTATTCACCAAACACATCCCGCTCGGATAATCACTGTCTCCCGCTCTCCAGAGCTTCAATTAATGCATGGAATTGTGATTATACCAATCATTCCACCTTCAGCGCTCGCGGATTATCTCCGCCAAGGTGAAGACAATGTCAGAGCGTCAGCTTCAGGATCAATCCGTTCCCGATGGAGCCGTTAGATTCGGGACCCGCTGTTTTTCAGACACACTTTTTTCGATGCCGTTCTGCTTCCATAAAACCTCAAACGCCGAGTCTGGAGGACTTCGTCTGGGACTAATCGATCCCGAACCGTCTGATAGCGTCTTTTGCTTTTGCAAATGTGTTTTCTGAAGGTTTTTGTAGGTCTTGCATGTTTACAATGTGATATTTGAAATGAAAGGTCTCTTCTGCTCAGTTCAAGTGCCATTAAAAACAGTAAAGTAATTTGAGATATTCTGAATAAAAATGCCAGCGTTCTTGTTCAATATATTGTAAAATGTACTTTCTTCCTGTGATGCGAAGCTGAATTTTTGGTGCATTTTAGTATCACATGATCTTTCAGAAATGATTGTAATCATTAAGATTTTAATATTTAATATTTGATTTTATTCCTTTATGAATTCTGAATGTAAAAATAGAAATGTTTTGTAATATTATAAGCATTTTTACTGTCGCTTTCGATTAATTTAATGCATCTTTGCCAATTAAAATAATTAGTTTATTAAAAAAGGCAGGAAAAGATGCAGTTAACCATGCAATTAAATTCTATATATATATATTTATTATTATAATATATATATATATATATATATATATATATATATAATTATATTATTATATATATATGTATATATATATATATAATATATAATTGATAAATATATATATATAATATATATATATATATATATATATATATTTATTATTATTATTATTATTAATATTATTAATAATAATAATAATTATAATTGAAAAATAAATAATAATATATATATCATTTATTTTTTAATTATTATTATTATTAATATTATTAATAATATTAATAATAATAATAATAATAATTAAAAATAAATGATATATATATATATAATATAGAAATAATATATATATAGAAATAATAAATATGTGTTGTATATGACAAATAAAAATTGGACTGTGTCCTATGGAGTGGCATAGCAAAAATAAAAAAAAAACCTTAACGCATATATAAAAAATATAGAAAAATATAGAAAAAATGTACCTTCTTTCTTAGAGTTACAAATAGCATGAGCAAGTATTATCTTCAATGTTTTCTGTCACACCATAGGACACGTCGATACCGTACGTCATCCACCCACATATAGTGCTGAAAGCCTCATTTCTGATGTTTACGAATGTACTTTTGGCTAAATGGCGTAGAATCTGATGCAGGTATCCTTAACTCGCTCGTGTGTGTGTTTTTAAGCCGACAGCTATTCAGCGTCTCAAACACGAGGCCTCTGGAAATAATGGCAAACATCAACGTCTTTCAGGGTAGCGCTGGAGCAGCTTTTCTCCAGACGTCATAACCGCTCCGGCTAATCGAATCAGATCAAAGTTTAATGTTTAATTCGCATTGAGGCTCACGCCGCGCCGATGACAGCAACGAGTCTCACGCCGCAGCATTACAAATCACAGATTTACACATTTATTAACATCAAATGAGCGAACGTGTCATTACTCCGACTGGAAGCAGAATGCAAAGCGCCCCGCGTGTTTTCAAGGTCGTCGCTGATCCAAACCAATACAGACTGATGCAGAATCGCGTCACCGGGGCTAAAAAAGAAGCCGCTCTAACATAATAGACGTAAATAGGTTTGAAGTCCAACCGTCTGTGGCTGCAAGTGAACGCTAGAGAAAGTAAGTCTACTGAAAAATGGAGGGAAAAAAAAAAGTTTTTGTTGCGCCATTTAAGTTGAAAAAGTCGCAAGCAGCTTTTCCCCTGTCAATCAGCTCAATTCTCGTCAGGATTTCGACTGGGTTTATCGATTTATAGACAGTTAGTGCGTGCGTTAATCCTCGTCTTTTGCTGCTGGTGACGACCGAGGTCAAACGGAGGGCAGCATAAGTTATCTCGTGCCAGTTTTGAAAGAAACTCCGGACGGTTTGCCAGAAATGTGTTTGGACGAAACTAGCCTTTTATGGGTGAAAGGATCTGCCAACAGCTGAAGAGGCAAAGTGCAATTAAGAGCGAGAAGTTCATTAGGCAACCGAGAAGAAACTCTTATGAGGGACGTGAACTTCAGACGTTGATTATACGGCGTTACAGCCGCTCACCCAAAAATGAAAATTGGCTGAAAATGTCCTCATTCTAAGGCCACCCAAGACCTAGATGAGTTTGTTTCTTCCTCGGATTCAGAGAAATGCAGCATTGCATCAGCGGTGAATGGGTGCCGTCAGAATGAGAGTCCAAACAGCTGATTAAAAACATTTTATATCTGATGGACGGGAGCGGTGTGGATTATTGTAACGTTTTTAGCAGCTGTTTTGACTCTTATTCTGACGGCACCCATTCGCCGCAGAGCGTTAAGTAATATAATGCTGCGTTTTTGCTAAATCTGATGAAGAAACGAGCTCGTCTACAACTTGGATGGCCTGAGAGTGAGCGAGTTTTTAGCACATTTAAATTGTTCGGGTGAACTGTTCGTTAAAGCTTAAGAGGGAGGCGAAAGATAACAAATCATCTTGTTTCAACAAACAGGCGCAGTGGACCCACTTCAGGCCAAGTCCCATCACAACAGAAGCATAGAGCCTGGAGGAGGAGGCAGGAAACACAGCCCAGACGCTGATAATCGGAGACGCAGCTGTCTCTCTTCAGCCGGAAATACTCCGGCTTTAAAAGGAACTCAAGGACGAACAGAGGTGAGAGATTAAATGCACGTTTATTTGCATTTGACAGGTGACAGTCAAAAAGACCGAATGACCTGAAACTACCTTTTGAAAATGTGTTTTCTTTTGCTTTCTTTTTTTTTTTTGCAATTTTTAATTATTTAAATTGGCAAAGGCCAGTGGAAAAAGCCAGCACGAATAAAAACACAATTGTGAAATCTTCCTTAAAAAACTGTAAATATTTAAAGGCCATTAAATATCATAGGCTGCTTTTTAAAATACAACAGTATAACACAGAATTATTTTATTTACAAATTTATTGATAACTATAAACATTATACAAAAAAAACACAAATGCATTTCTATCATATGTGTGTTCATGGATAAAATTAAATTAAAATTAAAACCATAATATTAATGGTTCTAAAATTAATATTTTTAATGAATATATTTATTAAAATATATTATATTAATAATTTTAATACAATTATTAAATTATATATATATATATAATTTTTTATAATATTACTGTATTATATAAATTTATATTTACATTTATATAATATTAATATATTATAGATTAGATATAATTTTATATTTTTTTGATTAGGTTTTCTTTTGACTTCTAAACATTGCAATATGTGTTATGATTATTACTGTTATTAACAAGAACAAGAGCAGCATCTTTATATTAATGATCCTAAAGTAAGCTTATTTTTTTTAACGTTTTTTTTTTTTTTTTTTTTTTTTTTTGACTTTTGGATTAAATATGACCCAGACACATCCTCGACAGGTTTTGTAAGAATCACCCTTGTAGATAAAAAAAAAAAAAAAAAATCACACAGGCATATTTTTCAATTAACGAGCGACTTCGTATCTTCCGTCTTTTCCACGCAGGGCCTTTTCACCGCTACGCAGCTTCATTAAATGGCTCACACGCCGTCTTTGTTTTCGATAATTATCCAAGGCGTCAGTCATTAATTACCCACTCGTTTGCATTCGCGCTCGCCGAGCCCCTTTCCCGATCAGCGCAGAGACGCTGAATGAGTCCACGCTGCTGAATCCCTGACAGCTGACATGCCATTCAGTGAATGCAGAGTCCCCTTTTCTTCAGAAATCAAAGGCGTAATGAGGGGAATGAGTGCTGTTGAAAAGCTTCAGATGAGAGGAAGAACGGCACGGAACCGAAAGATGATTTTATAGACAGACACCTTCAACATGTCAACATGAAATAGAGTTATTGTAGTGAGGCTTGTTTGCTAGTAAGAGCAAATGTGGGGCGTGGCTTCATTTTACCACCAGGAGTGGATTTAATAGTGAAAACTCTATGCGTGTAAATATTAATGCAGTCAAACGATTGATCGCAATTAATCCCATCCAAAATAAGTTTTTGTTTGCATAATATAAAATGTGCATGCACTGTGTATTATGTCTATATAAATACAAACATGTAAATTAAGAAAAATGTTTATATGTTAAATATAATATAAATATACAGTATAAATGTATATACATGCACATATTTAAAAAAATATATGCATTAAAAAATATGTCAAAAATGATCGGGATATTAAATAAAGATCATGTTCCATGGAGATATATTTTATGCCAAATATGTGATTAAAGGAATGCAGTCATTATAAATCATAAAATGTATAATACAATATAAAATTATTTATAATAATAATAATTATTATATATCATAAAAGTAAATAATTTTTTGTACGCACATGCTGTATAAAAAAAATAAATTAAATAAAATAATATTAATATATTACTTTTTACTATTTAATTATATCATTGTATATTACATATTCATATTACATTTTGTTCGTGAATAATTTCCTACACATTTATAATTGGATGAATTTTAAGAGCTTTTTTAGGCGTCGCATTAACTCCATGCTTCTGGAGCAGATTGTAATGTTTGTGATGGTTCGAGTGTTTGTATGATTTGTACAACATCACAGACGGAGCATCTTCCCGAGTCACAATCTGCTTGGTCCTCTGAGACCAAACACAGCCGGCTCTCTCAGTAGTCCTTCAGAGACCCGAAGAAACAGATAGAGAGAGGTTTCCCTTTCTTTTCAGCACGCTCTCATGAGACACGACTTCATCGCTACATCGGCTTTAACTTAAAGCACCGTACTGAAATATACAAACAAAAACAAGAACATCAAAAACCGAGCCAGAGCCCGTGCTCTCAACAAACCCTCGGAGATCAAGACCCATCACAATATTTGGCTTTTTTTCTAACGCTGTGTTTGCCTGGCAGTTTCTAAGGTGTTTTGATGTGTAGTTCTGGTTGCTATGGCGTTGCTAGGGGGTTACTTTGAATTTGAGATTTCATAAGAAGCTCATAAGTATATCCCTAAGTGCAATTCTCAAGTATTTTCTTAAGAGCAACTTGGAAAGGTTCTTCCCTAGGAAGAAAATGTCAGTTTTAGTGTTATATGATCGTACGCCAGCTCTTGGCAAAACGTGCTGATTGATGACATTCACCTCAGGGCTGTGTTTTTTTGAGTTCTGAATATTAAATGTGACAAATTAATGTCTCACGTAATCATGTTCAATTATTGTTAAATCTCTTGTTATATATATATATATATATATATATATATATATATATATATATATATATATATGTATATGTGTATATATATATATATATATATATATATATATATGTGTGTGTCTGTGTGTGTGTGTACATATATATGTACATATATGTGTGTGTATATATATATATATATGTATATATGTATGTGTATATATATATATATATATATGTGTGTGTGTGTGTGTATGTATGTGTATATATATATATATATATATATATATATAATAAACATTTGTTCATATACATGTATATATGTATATGTGTATATATATATATATATATACGTGTGTGTATATATATATATATATATATATATATATATATATAATAAACATTTGCAGCGCAAATGTTAATTCACCTTTTAGTGCTTAACCCTAACCAACTAATTGTTAACGACATATTCAAATTCATATCAGGGATGTTTCTCTTCTATATGTGCTGTGGAAGAGTCACACGGTACAGTTTGAGTGTTGCCAGATCTCGCCAGAAAAACCCCTCGCAACTAGTGTCGGGGAAAGCCACTTTTAAAAAGCAACGCATTTCAATATTGCGTTACTATAAAAAGGTTACAAATTACTTTACTTTTCATGGAAAGCGAGGCTCAAGTGAATGTAAAATCCGTAAATCAAAAAGTAATCCGATTACGTAACTGGGATTACTCGTAATGCGACACCGCCCACAACAAATAAGAACGTGCACATAATGGATTTACATCCAAATGCCTTAACCGCTTCCTGAAATATCACAACCTGCACGTCTGCTTTATTAGCTCCATAAACTAACTCCGACAACAAGCCAGCAGACGCTTATAAAGTGGACGTGGCAACCCTTTGAGAACACACTAGAGCAGCTTTCCAAACAGAATCAGACGATACCGTGAGTCTTCTGTTGCTGAAGTATTTGTGACCGAGATCTGTACTGTACAAACAAAATGATGATTTAGGGGATACACTCTCGCGTCGTAAACTTTACAGTGCAGCTTTAAAGCTTTAGGGAGGTGGTTTACTGACTTTAGGAATACAAGTCCTTTTGAACAATTGTGAAAAGAGAGATGAGAACATTCTCGTGAATCAGAATTAGCATACTTTACAGCATTTCGGAAATTAGGAAACAAGACAGAGGCAGAAATGTATTTTTTAAAAATGTTGTATGAATTAAACTCTTGTGTAGACTTGTCTTAGAAATGTTCAGAGGAGTCAAAAAGTATGAAGAAATAATGCTCTCAGAGTGTATAGCATGCTCCAGTTATGAGCTTTTCATTATTAGTGTACACACACACACACACACACACACACACACACCTCCACTGCTGTTCTCACATATGGCAGAAGATCCGTCAATAGCAGACAGACACACACACACACACACACACAAAAACACACATTGGGTTTATAATAGTTTTTCTCTTCTAGATAGTCAAGATCTCAGAATTCAGAGTTTCAGAAGAGACCTCCACAGTGCCTCAGATCGGGCTCAGATTAGCAAATAAGAGCGAAGTCTGCCACGAAAAGCCAGTGATTTCATTACATGCTTAAACATTTCTTATCAGCAGTTTGCTCTATTTATAGACAGCTTAAATAATGAATTAAACGAGCCCTCAGAGCTTTGAACAGTTTTTCCAGTGCAGTTTTCTGGTGCACCCCAATACATTCTGGAATAAATATTTACATATTTACAGTTGAAATGTCATAGTGGATTTTTATCTATCAGTAAAATATTTTTTTTAATTCATTTTTAGTTTTAGTTTTGGTTTCACAAAACCCGCTGTGCAAGAGCTGGTTTAGTCATAAGTTCTGTTTTGCATTTTTTACCTTTGCAACCTTAAAAATCAACCAGGAGTGGATTTAATAGTGAAAACTATACTCCTATGCATGTAAATATTACAATTGATCCCATCCAAAATAAGTTTTTGTTTACATAATATAAAATGTGCATGGACTGTGTATTAATTATGTCTATATAAATACAAACATGTAAATTATTAAGAATTTTTTTAATATATATTAAATATAATATAAATATGTAAATGTATATACATGCACATATTTACAAAAATATGTGACCCTGGAGCACAATCCAGTTATTTGTAGTAATAGCCAAAGATACATTGCATTGATAAAATGATCCATTTATCCATGTCAAAAATGATTTGGGATATTAATTAAAGATCATGTATATTTTATGCCAAAGATGTGATTAAAGGAATGCAATTATTACATTTTTATTCATAAAAGAAGCAAATTTCTTTTTGTATTTTGTATGCATATGCAGTATAAAAAGTTAAATATAAACACAATAAAATGTTAATAAATATATCACTTTTTACAATATAACTTATATCATTGTATATTAAATATTCATATTACATTTTGTTTGTGAAGGGGGCATGTAAATACAATAATTTCCTACACATTTATAATTGGCTGAATTTTAAGAGCTTTTTTAGGCGTCGCATTAACTCCATGCTTCTGGAGCAGATTGTAATGTTTGTGATGGTTCGAGTGTTTGTATGATTTGTACAACATCACAGACGGAGCATCTTCCTGACTTTTTATTCATTTTTAGTTGTTATGGTATCCGAAAACCCACTGTGCAAGAGCCGGTTTAGTCATAACAAGTTCTGTTTTGCATTTGTTTGTTTTTTTTGGCATTTTGTTCCTTTGCAACGTAAAAAACAACAGATCTAGTCACACATTTTAATGAACAATATAGCACTGAACTACACTCTGAATCTCTTGTTTCTCTGTTTTAAAACTATCAGCCACGATTACTTATATTTTATATATATATATATATATATATATATATATATATATATATATATATATACATATATATATATATATACATATATATATCCAAAAGTCAACATTTTTGTGTGTGTGTGTGTGTGTATATATATATATATATATATATATATATATATATATATATATATATGTATATGTATATATATATATATATATATATATATATATATATATATATATATATATATATATATATATGTATATATATATATATATATATGTATATGTATATATATGTATATGTATATATATGTATATGTGTGTGTGTATATATATATATGTATGTATATGTGTGTTCTATTTATCTTCTTATAATGTTATAATATAGTGGCCTGCATGGAGTGTTAGAGCCCTGCTGTACTTTAATCTTTTCATGTACAGTAACTTAAATATTCCACATCTGATGTGTGATTTCAGCCGGTTTTAAGAAAGTAAATCACTCCTATAATGAAGACATTAGCCAGTGAAGAACTCCAGGAAGAAGACAGCGCGTCTCTCCGGCTTTGATCTCTGAATCTACAGACGGATCTGGAGATTAAAAACGTCTTCGCCGGAATCATAAATTATGTACATTACCCCAGGAACTGACTAACCGAGCCATTAGATCATTATGGTTGTTAATACTTTTTCCCTGTGTATTTATAATAATAATTTGCTCCCGTTGAAAGCCGCAGATGAAACACGGGCCGGTTGTTACGGCGCACTGAGGCTGATGACATTTAATGTCGCGCAGCGGCGTGTTTAATGAGCGTTATTCAGCAGAAGACACCTCGGGATGGTGTGAATGGATGCACGCGTACTGTACTGAGTATTCACCGGACCGGAGCAAATGTGCATTGAACAAAGTTATTCGGTGTTACTTCATCAGCATCCATAACTGAGAGCGAAGTTAAATGTTGAAAAGTATGTACCGGTATTAGATCGCATGTTTAATTTAGCAAATGAAATGCATTCGGCTTAATTCAATTCTGGCTAATTAGTCAAGTCAAGCGGCTTTTTGTCATTTCAACTACATATAGCTGTGCACAGTTTCTCCTGGACCTGGTTCTACATGAAGTAGCACCATAATTATCGCTTCTACTTCGTCAATATATCGCAATGCAGTACGCAGTGTGTTTTGATTGCGTGCTTCACGGTTTAGCAAGCAGTGGGTAATATTTAGATTATTCTGGATTATCCTGTCGTATCCTGCGCCGCCATGCCATCCAAAATGTGGATGAGTTCGTTTCTTCATCAGGTTTGGAGAAATGTCGCATCACAACGGATGCTCTGCAGTGAATGGGTGCCGTCAGAATGAGAGTCCTAACAGATAAAACCGTCGCAATAATCCACTCCGCTCCAGTCCCTAAGGAGATAAACATGCACGGATCAAATGAAGACGGTCCAAAATAGTTCAATATAAATATGCAATTATGCGAGAAGACGACGGGAGATTTCATTGGAGGAATACGAACTCGTATTTTGTCCAGAAGTGATGGTTTAAAGTTAAAGACGTCTTAGTGATGGATTTGTTTCTTGCAAACATGCAGCCTCTCGATTGAAAAGACATTAACCCGATGGACTGGAGCTTTTTATCGGCTCTCATTCCGACGGCACCCATTCACCGCAGAGCATCCGTTGTAATGCAACGTTTCTCCAAACCCGATGAAGAGACGCGCTCGCCCGCTTCTCGGATGGAGTATGTTTCCTGCGAGTTATTTTAGTAACGTGCGAGCAGATCGGAAAACGCAAGCACCGACAATCAGCCCCGAAAAAGGCTCATCGGTGAATTCGTCTCGGACCCGGCCAATTACGCGCAATTGAGCCGACACCAACAAACCGTCCATCATCGCGGCAGCTGTCTCACGCGAGCGTTTCGGAGACAAATACACACGTGAACCCGTCGCCTCGATTAAATCGGGTCGTTTCAGGCAGAAATCCATAATAAATTAGGCGGCGGTCTTCGGCGTAATGTCATTGATCCCGGCCGTAACGTGACAAACTACCAGCAAAGAGATACCACTTCTAACCAGAAATACATCCAGCCGCGCCGAGAGCTGACGAGATGATTAATTATTGAAAATATCGTCTCTCGGTTACTCGCATGCTATTATTTGAATCTAGCCGTAGCGGCTTTCATTTAATATTTCACCTGTATTGATATATTGTGATTCTCATAATGTGGCGTTTATTTATGCCTTTATTAACGTCGTCTCATTAGCCATACGGATCGGGTGACGCTTTAGTTTAACAAGGAGCTTATTAGAATTCATATTACTGTAATATTAGTCATTTGTTAGCAGTAATTGATTAGTTTTTAGGAACATATGCGGTTCGGAGGCCTGAAGAGCAACAGAAGCAAAAGAAAGAAAGGCGTGTGAACAAAATTTATATAGCTCGACAAAATATTGTAAAAACACTTAAAGTGCCTTGATATGTTTAAAGCAGTAACACAAATTAAAATAAGGCCCGAATATGAACTCAATCCCCTTCCTTCCTGTCCTTTATAACGTTTTTTTAGAGAAAAGCGCTTACGTAAAACTTGCATGTTGCGTTTATATTCTGTCTCCATCTGCTCGCCTTTTAATATCCGTCTTTTACTTCATTACTACTTAATGCAAACCGCTTGAAAATAACCTGCGGTCCGTGGAGCATGTCACAAAGCTGTCTGTTTAAAAGCTTTCGCTTTCTCCTGTCAAACTTATTAAAAGCAAGCTTTTCATTTCGGGTCTGCTTCCTATTTCGAGTTGATGTTCGCCACCGCAATTCAATTCAATTAAGGATTTAAATAAAAATAAAAAAAAAAACGTTTTAATTTCACTAGTTTATGACTGGACGGTTATTGCTAAACAGCATAAAATACAAGAGTATTTAATTGTATTTTAGAAAAATATTTTAGTCAACTCAAATTGAACAAGTTTAATCATAACTATTAAAATAAAGCATGTAGCTGTTGTTTCACAAACTTGAGAAATGTACATTTTAAAATTGAAAAATAAAATTTATTTAACAGTATACAGTTCAAGTGTATTAGTGTATAATTTACAGTAGCAACCTGGTCTCATGAAAATATGTACCTCTGTGCACTTTTTAAAAAAAAAAATTTATGTACCTTCGTGTTTCGCCCCAGTTTTAAAGACAAATGTCACTAAAACACTGGTTCGATACGCGAACCAAGGCACATTTTTATCGATATAGGTATGTATCGCGGCGATTCAGAATTAAAATATCCGCAACTGTTGCTAAAAGTTGCTTTAAATGTTGGAAATGTGCCCTGCGCCAGAGTAACTGTCGTTAGCATACGATACTCTTCGGGCAATCGTGTGAAAATGCCGCTTTGTTAATCGAAGCTCTGTCGATTTGTGTGAATGAAGAGACTAAAAGGTTTCACTGTTTCTTTTGGACATGCACTTCTGTAAAGCTACTTTTCCGTTGTGCGTTTCTGGGGTCGTGCTCTGTTCCCTTTCTGATTAGCACTGATTTTGTGGGCGTGTTTGTGTCGTTAGCTCTTCCAGCGAATCAAACGCGGCTCACGGAAACGCATTCCCCTGAACGCCTCTGTTTGCTGAATTTACAAAGAGACGTGATCCTCAAACAACACCTCAGCTCCACAGCCTGCTGTGTTTCTGTCATAATTATCTTATACATTCATGCGTGCCGCTTGCGGGGTTTAGAGATGCTAAAACGACGGCGACGGCATCGACTGCGGTAAACGCAGTGCATTCTGGGGGTTTATTTTCC
>NC_056718.1:24046786-24056786 GCF_018831695.1 Puntigrus tetrazona
AGAGCCCAGTTAATACTGTAGAAAGAACGCTGCAGCTTTAATCTTGCTTTTGCCGTTTACTGTTAAGTTCATTACTGTCTTTTTTTTTTTTTTTGTTGGTATATGTAAACCTTTCCAGAAAGTGAGGCGGCTGGCCTGACCGCGCTGGACTCTCATCAGAGACTCGCTGGACGTTTCACCTCCCATTGATCGCAGATGCCAGGCTGATATTGATTGAAATAGAAGTTATGTCGGTAGGGATTGGGCCTCATTTGAGAGCGAAAGAGACCGAAGGAGGAAAAAATAGGCAGAACTCCAGAATGAAAGGGAGGAGATTTTTACACTGTCTCAGGAATGCAGTTACATATTATTCATCGGATTACGTCAGTGATTTTTCACATATAACTTGATATTTTCACTCTTAATTTTAGTTTTAGTAATTTCATTTTTATTAAAAAACTATTTTTTTAAATTTAATTTTCATTTATTATATTATATATTATATTATATTATTTTATTATATTATATTATATTATATTTTAGTTTGTTTTCAACTTAAACCTATTCATTGCAGATGATCCTTTCAAACTGCATTTTTTATTAAATGATATTTAATAGTTTTTTTTTTTTTTTTAAAACAATAACAACACCGGGCCGTGTTTGATGATTACTAATAGTATCGTTCATGCTTATTTTATGCTTATCGTTTATTGCTATATTTTTCATTCTGTACATGACAACGTGACGGACTCAAAACAGTGATTTATACGAATATTTAACGCATTAATTGAAAGTATGCGACGAGTGACGTTTGTAGTGAAGTGCCTGTAAATGCTTTTGGGAGATTTTCACACGCTTAACGCTCGGTGGTTTGTTCAAATCATTAACTCTAAATGCAATCAGCAGCAGTAGTAGTAATGCTCGACTTAACAAACGCCTCTAAATATAGAAAACTCGGCTCAAGCGTCTGCGATGAAGAAAAATGTATTTCGAGAGAGCGGTGCAGCGCAAACCAACCTTCACGCGGCCGTCACAGGCCACAGCAAGGTGAACTTCACACACACACACACACACACACACACCGTAATTAAGCGCGTTCATTACACAACAAACACACGCACAGAAGCAGAAAACGGCCTTATTGGAGTGGGATGTTTTCCCTGCCGGCCTGGCCACGGCCTGACCGCTGCCAGCGAGCGGCGATATCTCGGTGCCAGCAGTGGGACTGATGTGATTTCATTCCGCTCTATTATCTTGCTCCGCTTTGGCTACTTGAATTAATGCGACCTGTTTATTTATTCTTGTTTTCCGCCGTGTAGCTTCCTGGCTGATCGTCGAGTTTCTTTGCCAGTCGAAATGCTAAGTGTGCTGTATGTGGATGTGGGTGCTTGTTGGAGGTCGTTGGGGTGGTGTGGGTTTTAGGGCGCTGTGAGAGATTTTGAGGGTGTTGTGGACAAAAAAAAAAAAAAAAAAAGCGTACTTTTAACGTAAAACATGCAAAAAAATAGGTTTACAGTAAATTCCCGTACTGTATGCGGGGGGAAAACGGTAAAGCGTCTAACTAAAATAAAATGTGAAATTAATGATAGTTTTACAGTAAAATGTTGTTCCTTTCATTTCGGCCCTTGGACTTCCTCGTACTTGTTTGTCTGCTTCCTCGAGCCTGCCTGTTTTGACCACTATTTATGAACGAAGCTCGCTAACGTCGGACGTTTCGCGTCTTGTCGGCTCCGTTACGACGTGACACTCCGCAAGTAAAAGTACTTTGCTCATATAACCGTGTTTATTAATAGTTTCGGTTAGCATCCATGCACATTTGGACTTTGTTACATCTTCTGTTGTTCAATGAACACTTTTTTGCACTGTTTAAGGGGTTTTGTGTTTGCGTGAATGACTCCTCCTGTATATTAGCATATACTTTTACGTGTGGCGGAGCTACTTGTGATTCTTCAAGCGGCTTTCTCCTTTACCGCCGGCACAATTGTGGTGGTGCTCAGGATTTTTAAAGGTGCAAATTATTCCACCAACCCAAGCTGCCAAAATAAAATTTCTTTTTGTTTTTTTAGTGTATGGTTTTGGAGCTTGTTGGTTGTTTTTAGGGAAAGGTGGGCGGTGGATGTTAGAGCATTGTGGATCTCGGTTGTGAATGGTTTTTAGGGTGCTGTGGGTGCTTCTTAGCACCATGTAGCTGATTTTTGTAGGATTGTAGTTGGTTGTAAGGGCATTGTGAATGGCTTCTAGAGCATCGAAGGCATTGTCAGGATGTTGCAGGTGGTTTATACGGTCTTCTATATGATATTTATGGCTTTGTGGGCGGTTGATAGTAGGGCGATAGGTATATATTGATATATTTGCGCATCACGACGGTAAAGCCGGTTGTTTGATAAGAGGTAAATCTCCACGAGACGAGCTACGCTACATCACGTTCAGCCGATTCATTGAAGTAGTTTGTGATTGATCTACAGCTGTGTGTATGCATTTGAAAACAGCTGTTTGAGACTCACCACCAATCAAAAAACGACTTAACTGACGTGATGCACTCGAATAATGCATATCGCACAACCCTATTGATAGGGTATTGTGTGTTTTACGGCATTGCAACTTTTTTTTTTTAGGGTAAGGCATTGAGGGTGATCGCTTTGCCATTTTTTGTGGGGTTGTTATGACGTGAGCTGTTGTTAACTTTTGGTTTTTAGAGTAGGGTGTATAGGTAATTATAACTGCAATGTTAGGGTAGTGTTGTTGGTTAGATGGTGTGGGCTGTTGTTAGTGTTTTTAGGCTGTTTATTAGGGTAGGGTGTTGCATGTAAATATATATGAATATGAATGCTTGCAATTTAATAAATGCTTGTATATAGCATTACTTCCAGAAGCTTAACAAATACAGTTCCTCCGAAGTAACCTGAGGTTAAATGCAGCGTTACGGGATCACACCGAATTCTTTACCGCTGCATTGAGATCGGTCTAATTGAGCGGGTCAGGCAGCGGTTCCGTCTTGATGTGGTTCCGGCTCGCGTGTCTCAGAGGAAGCAGGTTTAGAGCAGGTGCGGGATTGGCAGGCGGCGTGACGGAGGCAGCGAGCAGCAGCTATCGTGCTCCGCCAGCAGGGCTGCTTCTAATCTTTTAATGCAGATTTGGGTCGCCGTAGAACCTTCTCGCAGACCGGAACCCCGTTTCGACTCTAAGAGGGCGGGTGCCGTCATCTCTGTGGGGTTCTGCGGCGTCTGTTTTCAGATCAGATGTGTGGATGACACGCTGATCTGCACGCTCTACTAACTCTACTCTCACCTGAATTACAGCGTCTTGCTGCTTTAGCTTGAGAGAGACTCACAGATCCCGCTCAAGGGCATCGGTCGTGGCTCTCTGAAATGCTCGATTCCGATTGGTCAAACGTGACACTCTACAGTCAGATATTTTATGTAATGGTAGTAAACTGTGTCAGTTGTACTTTCCTAGTGCCGTATTGCCGAAGATATCACAGCTTTTTCTTTCTGTGTCAGCTGATGTCAATATTTATCACTGAATTTATTCATTTCATTCCAAATGTTTAGTTTAATCACAGATTAATTTTTTTTTTTTTCCCTTTCCTTTTATTTTTCGTATTCATTTTTATTTTTCCGTATTTAATCAGGGTTAATAGTAAACATTAAACTAAACTAAAACTAGTATTTTTGTTAAAATAACACACACACACACACACACACACACACACATGTCTTATACTCAAACTAAATGCTTATTAAAATATTTTTAATTTAAAGCATTTTATTTGACTTTCTTATTGTAATTTAGTTTTTGATGGGCAAAAAAAATCCCCAAAACCGAAATTAAAAAAGCTACATGTAAAACTAAATTCTTGAAATTACTGAAAGTTAAAACTAAAATTAAAATGTAAAAAAAAGTGTCATTCAGAATATTAACAAAAAACTAAATTCTTAACTAAAAACTAAAGTGAATTTAATGGCGTCTAATGGAATTCTCAAAAATCAAAATTAATTAAAAATAATCAGTGATACAATAATATTCAGATTATTATATAGTATTAGTTATTAATGTATATACTGTATATATATATATATATATATATATATATATATATATATATATATATATATATAAAACTAATGTTTGAACTATTACAAATATTAGGTAATAAACATTAAAAATACTATATATACTGTGTGTGTATATATATATATATATATATATATATATATATATATATATATATATATATATATATATATAGTACATTTTGTTATACAATAGTAATATTTGCTTTGATTTCTTCTTCGTGAATCTGATGATTTTTTATTAAATAAGTTTTGTAGATAGCACAGCACTGTACATCTGAATGGATGTAGACTAAATATCAGAAATGAAAAAGCTTATTATAAATATATATATTTTTTAACAGATATCAGTTTATTACCCATTCCTCCCTCCACTCTCCTCAAACATAATAACCTTAAAATATTAAATTAGGTCCATTTATGATGTGCCTGCCAAGCAGTCTAATGATGTCGTGTCTCTGTGCTTTATTTAGTTTTAAGGAACTGCTTTATATTCCCTGTCACTTATTAAACTCTGGATTCTGATTGGACGAGCCTGTGAATATTCACTGCATTGTGCGTCAGCCATAAACAGCCTACAGTAAAACTAACGAACCCTATCAGCTGGCAGAAGATGACTCGTTTGAAGTGATTTATCACATCGCTCGTGTCTCTCACGGACCGGTCGTTGTTTTCCTAACCAAAGTAACTCGAGGTATCTTTCGATGGAGATTGATGGAACGAGCGCAGCTGCATTGTTTGAGGACTCGGTCGATACGGACTCCCGGTCCTGCTGCTTTCCAGCTTGTTTGAGCAGCTAATCAAGAGGCCGCTGCATTAGCGACCTCACGCTGGACTCTCCGCAGGCGTTGGCAGGCACGAGGATGTTGCCAGATTGGAATCCATTATGAGCGATTCTGCACATGTCTCCACATCCACTGCAGTCACCGGCTTCGCTTCAGGACTCGGGCTTTTTGAGCGGCACATCATGTGCCAAACCGGCTCAGTTAGGAGTATTTATCTAGCAAAAAACATAACCTTAAACTTAAAATGAAACCATTTATGTTCACTAACAATACAGTGAATCAAAAGTTTCTACGTGCGTAAATTATTTGCATTTTAATTGCGTTTCATTTTCATTTTTTCTTTATTACCATTCATTTTCATTTTAGCACTCCTACGGCAGTTCTGTCAGATGATTAATGCGAGATTCATCCCAAATAAGTCTTTGTTTGCCTAAAATGTGCGCATGCATATTTATGTATAAATGCAAACACATGCACGAAAAATATTATGTTTATAAATTGTTTACGAAAATCTATGTTACTATATCCATATACATAATCTATATACACGTGAATATGTTCAAAATATATGCTTTCTGCATGTGTGTATATATATACATAATAATTTACATATATTGTACGATATATACAAAAACTTTTATTTTGAAAGCGATTAATTGCGATGATTGCATTTTCTTTGTATTCCTATTAAATTTTTGTATTTTTCTTCATTTTTAAATTTTTACTTTATGTTTGCATTTTTTATTTATTAGCTTTTCGTGATTTAAAATGTGCACACATCTTGTTTTTTTGTTTTTTTTTAATTTATTTATGACCCGTACGATTTTGACTCCCATCCTCGGACCTATGAGAAGTTCTTTTCCTTTCCTTTCACGCTCGAGCTCGTTGTTTGTTTTTTTACTTCGCTAACTATATGGTTGCGTTTTCATTCAGAACAGTTTTTTCCCCGCTGTCTGTTGTCAAAATGGGTCACAAACCTCCTGTGACTGCCGGGTTGTGACCCATTTTCGGTCCTCGGCTGTAAAACAGCGCTAGGGATGGTTTCTGTCTGCCACCATCAGATAAAACCAGCTCCTCTGTGCCTCCACCAATCTGCCTTTTGCTCTTGAAGAAAAAAACAGCAAAAAAGCCTCACTTTCTGAGCCGGCTGCATTAACAGCATGACATCTGTGTGTTACGTTACACGTAGTGCTCTGTGATTCCTACAAAACTCAAGACGGGGATCCATTCATAAAAAACAGAATTTACTGTATAACGTGGGATGCCGTGGAATTAGTGAAATTACGGATGAATAAATCAAAAGTAGGTCAGTAAACTCAAACCGAGATACGGCCTAGCACCTGTGAATATTAAACTGCGAAAAGGATATTTAGATATGATTCCTGCATGAACTGCACGGCAAAAAAGGCGCTTAATTGTGACAAAAATATATTATTATTGCTGAGTAGAATGCATGTTCACAACATCGAATTTGTGAGGAAAAAATGATAAGGCCATATTAGTAAAAAAAAAACTAAATTACAAATACAAAATGGAACATTCATTTTTATTAATGAACATAGTATTTTTTTTTATTGAACTTTTAATAAATTTAAATTTAATAAATATTGTATACTTTTCATTATTTCAATTACTTAGATTTTTTATTACATAAAGAAACTTAAATCTATATATATATATATATATATATATATATATATATATATATATATATATATATATATATATATACATTTTTTTTTTTCCCTGAATTGTTGCTGAATTATGTAAGTTTTCTGATTTAAATACAATTTGGATTTCTTTCTTTTTTTAATCGCTGAATTTGTTTTTTGTAATTATAATTATAAAAATTATAATTATAACAATTTAGGAAAAAAAAAAAATAAAATAAAATTATATATTTATATATATATATATATATATATATATATATATATATATATATATATATATAATTGTTTTTTCCTAAATTGTTGCTGAATTATGTTACGTTTTCTGATTTAAATACATTTTTTTTTTTTTTTTTTTTTTTTTTTTTAATCGCAGAATTTTTTTTTTTATTATAATGGAATGTCAAGAAAGGAAAATTTAAGGGAAAAATAGAATTACAGAAACTTTTATTTGACATCTTTGGTAAACTGTGTAAGCTTTTCGGAAAAAAATGAAAATGTTCAATTTCGATTGTGTTTTTTTGATTACTGAAATTGAATTGAATTTAATAAATGGAGTCCAGAATAAATAAAATGGAATTTGAAAACGAAATGGAATTTGGGGAAAAAATCAAACATGCCCTAAATACCTGAACCGTGTTTGTGTATCGCTGTGCCGCGTCCGTTTTTGATTTCTTACCTCAGATTAGAGATGAATTCATTACCATTGAAGCAGCATTATCACGGGGTGTCATATCAGAAACACACAAAAGGCCTTTCCTCCGCGAGCGGCCCATAAACAAACACATAATAGAGCCGTTCAATTATCGGCCTGGAGATAAACCACCAGCGGGCCTCGCCAGTGTCAATAATGTTGATAAAAGACGTCCAGAATGTATCTGTCACGCACATCAGACTCCATAAAGACAGGAAACACTTACGGGAACGCAGCCGAAACCTATTTAAACCGAGCTGCGAGAAAAATCATCTCTTGTGTTTTGCAGCCGCTCCGTTCGGGCGGCAATTTGTACAGTTTATTTCCTTTCAATTTGGAGAAGCCGGAAAAGGCACAATTCATCCTCGGGGGGCCGAGGGGGGGAAAAATTGCCTTGTTTTATGCGCAAAGGCGTCTCATTATCGCGCTATCCCAAATAAAACGGCGAGTTTTAATATTTCCGTAACAAAGCCGTCGCAGTTTTTGGAGTTTTTTAATTTCGGCAGCAGTCACAGATGAGGAAAGGCTCCGTATGATCTTTCCACGGCTGATTTTATTGCGTTTTTTTTTTTTTTCTCGGGGGGGCAGGAAGAAAAGCCATTCCAGGAGAACTAATGACAGACCAGCTAAACTAGCTCGGACCGAAGCGAGCGTCTGTGGTAATGTGTGACGGATCACAGCTCCGTTCGCAAGCCAGCCACAATTGGACGTAATGACATGCTGCAGAATTGCGTGCTTTCAACTTCGTAGCAACCGTTTTTTTTTTTGTTTTTTTTTGCCAGTGTCCTGTCGTGAGCTCTGTATAAAAGTGATTTACTGACTCTGGTGTCGGAGGACCTGAAGCTCTTTAGGGATTAATTGGGAGCCGGTGAGTTGCGATTTTAATAAGAAACATTATCTTTGAATATAGCGCTCATTTCTGTCCCGTGAGTTTAAAAGAACCAAAACATCAGCTCTGAGGAAATTGGTGCAAAATAGAAATGGAAATGAAAGCCGCGTCCCCTGGAGGAGCCGCTTCTATTAAATCTTGGAGTGTGTAGCCAATCATGTGAGCTAATCGTTTAGTCACATGACTTCATTTAGTAAAGTTTTTTTTATTTTATTTTACATGCTAAAACAATGATGTCCAACAAATTCTTACTGTGATTGGAAAATGCTATTTCTGCGTTTCAGTTAAAAAAGTTTAATTCTATGTTGCTTGCAATTATTATTTTTTTGCAGCAATAGAGGCAATTAATTAACACTAAGTGAAAAAAGAACATATTTTCTTAGCAATAGATGCTATTTACACTAAGTGCTGTTGCTATTTATACTAGTGGCAATTACCTACCTGTTCTATATCCTCAATATTGTAATACATTATAAAACAGCATCCAATAATAACTCACTGAGTGTAAATTTTTTATATAAAAAAATATATATATATATATATATATATATATATATATATATATATATATATATATATATATATATATATATATGTGTGTGTGTGTGTGTGTGTGTGATTTGAAATTTGAAAAGGGAGGGAAAAAACATAGCCACAAAATTGATCCGAACATCAGCATCGATATCATGTGTGTTTCTGTGTCTCTGGATTTGAATTTTGTTGGAAACATTACTTTAAAAAAGCAATTACTTATAGTTACTAATTACTTGCCACAAATAGCAACAGAGTTAGTAACCGAGTTACATAATTATAAAAGTAACTAGGAAAGTAACTTTTTCAAATATGTCAAATAACTTGGATGTCCCCAACGTACACTAATCTACATTACTTTAATGTTTCTGTGGGACAATGTGTACAATTTTATATTGTCCTAATTTAGCATCAGAAGATGATAGAGTTTTAGTAATTGTTGCGCTTTTTTAAAAAAGCGGAAAAACGTAAAATAATGGTGATAAACGAAATTGTGATGCTGCGAATTCTACTGCTAATAACAGTATGAACCGCACTAGGGTTGATGAGCTGCTGGGTTCACGTCGTCTGCGCTCGCTCGAATTTATTTGCCGAAATCAAAACCGAGGTGACGGTAGGTGAGCGCCAGCCAATAAGATTGTCGTAAGCATTAGTTCCGTCTGTTACCAGGCAGATCTCAAAAGATCTGAAGGAACAAAGAATATCGTTTACATGCAGTGTGTCCATTCTGTGTTTTACGTAAGACTCTAGCTCTGTATCTGTCTTTGTGTGTGTGAGAGTTACAGCATATGAGTACAGTTACGGTAACGGCATTGTAGCGGGGAAACAGTCATTTCTTTAAATACTCGTTACTGTAAAAAATACCACGGTTAGTAACGCCGTTTATGTATAATTCCCATCACTGGTTTAGTTTTGACTCGACCAATCACGCCCTCGTCGTTTTTGAACGGAAGCCAATCGGTGAGGTGTATTCAGGTCAGGTGACAAGGCCAGTCTCACTTTGAAAAGACGCGCTAACATTACAGCAATACCCGTGGTTAAAAACAAAAAGGAAAATACAAGATTAAATGTTTTCACTTTTTGCTAACAGCCTGCAGAAGACTCCTACAAAGTGACCATGCACTGATTCTTAACCGCGAATAGAAAGGACTGCATACTCGTGTATCCTACCACTCTCATTCAGCACAACTCCAAATATTTCGTATTTTTATATTTGCGATGCATGTGAATGCTAAAGTATTTTGCTTTGTGCTTCAGTCACGTTTCAATGGAGACACAGAGGCGGTGCGCTAATGTTTGCTTTACTGTATTCAATGGTGTGTGTGTGTGTGTGTGTGTGTGTGTGTGTGTGTGTGTGTGTGTGTGTGCGCATGCGCGTT
>NC_056718.1:24061786-24084286 GCF_018831695.1 Puntigrus tetrazona
TCTCTCTCTCTCTCTCTCTCTCTCTCTCTCTCTCTCTCTCTCTCTCTCTCTCTCTCTCTCTCTCTCTCTCTCTCTCTCTCTCTCTCTCTCTCTCTCTCTCTCTCTCTCTCTCTCTCTCTCTCTCTCTCTCTCTCTCTCTCTCTCTCTCTCTCTCTCTCTCTCTCTCTCTCTCTCTCTCTCTCTCTCTCTCTCTCTCTCTCTCTCTCTCTCTCTCTCTCTCTCTCTCTCTCTCTCTCTCTCTCTCTCTCTCTCTCTCTCTCTCTCTCTCTCTCTCTCTCTCTCTCTCTCTCTCTCTCTCTCTCTCTCTCTCTCTCTCTCTCTCTCTCTCTCTCTCTCTCTCTCTCTCTCTCTCTCTCTCTCTCTCTCTCTCTCTCTCTCTCTCTCTCTCTCTCTCTCTCTCTCTCTCTCTCTCTCTCTCTCTCTCTCTCTCTCTCTCTCTCTCTCTCTCTCTGTCTCTCTCTCTCTCTCTCTCTCTCTCTCTCTCTCTCTCTCTCTCTCTCTCTCTCTCTCTCTCTCTCTCTCTCTCTCTCTCTCTCTCTCTCTCTCTCTCTCTCTCTCTCTCTCTCTCTCTCTCTCTCTCTCTCTCTCTCTCTCTCTCTCTCTCTCTCTCTCTCTCTCTCTCTCTCTCTCTCTCTCTCTCTCTCTCTCTCTCTCTCTCTCTCTCTCTCTCTCTCTCTCTCTCTCTCTCTCTCTCTCTCTCTCTCTCTCTCTCTCTCTCTCTCTCTCTCTCTCTCTCTCTCTCTCTCTCTCCACTTTGTCAGGTGCGCTCCAGATGGATTTAAGTATAAACAACTCAAAGACATTAACTTAAGTGTTTGAGATTGATCTGTGAATTTTTTTGATTGATTCTTTAAAAGAACTGGTTCTCAAGAGTCATTGTTTTGTGAATCAGACTGCACTGATTGTCCTGAACGTTTGTTGTTGCTTGTGAAAACATTGTAATATCGAACAACATGAAACGAAATGAATGTGGATCGAAGCTCGAAGTAGCATGTTCATATAGACATTGCAGATTTTGTCATCTTGGCAAGAACTGTGCTGAAAATTTAGAGATTATTAATAATAATAACAACAACTGAGAGGCAAACCTCTTAATATTTACTCTTGTTGCTTTCTAGGAGAAGGTTATTAAAGCAATATTTTCAGTGCTTTTTCTGAGTTCTTCCCTCATCCGTGTTCTGTCTCTCTTCCCACTCCCTTCCTGTGCGTTCCTCTTTTCTCCTGCCAGCGTCTTTCAAGACGTGTTGATCTATAAACAGCCTCTTTACCATTTCAAAGATGCACCTGAATATTTGGATCTGATGAATGTCGCCCAAAGCCACAAACCTTCTCTCCGAGCCGCGCTGAAGAACAGAGCCGAGGGTTTAACTAGCGTACCGTAGTGCATCCACGCCGCTCCTATCAAAACCTGAAGGTCCTGCGAAGCGCGTCATTTCGAATTGCAGAAATTGAAACGTGAGCAGTATTTACCTGCTTTCTCGTTCACGTTGTTCTATTTGCTTGTTTTATCCTTTCTATATTTCTCTGTTCTAAACAAGACTATCTAAAGATTTAAATTTCATATATTTGAGGCGATGCATTAGCATCACAATGTTGCGTTTGCATAAAAAATGCTAGTTTAGTAAGCGAAAGAATATTATTTTTATAAAGAGTTCAGTAACGCATTATGTTTGTGAATAAATGTATCAGGTAATGTGCTGAAATATCACAAATATGTAATTTTGTACCACGCCTATAGACGTTAAGACTCGTTTGCACCAAGAGCAATATCTTCAAAGATAATAACCATCATCCACATCAGTATACTAAAATCTTCTGTTTATTATATAAGCTGGTCTTATATTAATATATAAGCACGGCCTCAGTTTTAACACTGTTAATTAGTGTGCACCAAAGCAATAACCAACTTTCCATTTACAAGATACATACGAGATATGATGTCATGCTGCACATGCTGCTACTCATCAGACTTTCTGACCAATCAGATGCTCTCTAGATGAATCTCCCGCCCCCACAATTGCAATGATTAGTAAAAGTTGTCGTCTTCGGTGCGAACGACCCTTAAAGCTTAATTTTACACTAAAAAGCACGATCGTTTAGAAGCAATAAATTAGTATTCTTCATCAGCACTTCAGGCGTGAATCGGTGGGCGGGGCTAAAGAGGCAGGGACGTAGAAGCAGGCGTTGATCATCTTCTCCGGAGGCGGGGCTTATCCGCACTATTACGTCATAGCTCAGTCATTTTGTCGCACTGCCTTCAAAACAAGTTAGTTTTAGACTAACATTAAAGTTCTGAAAATTTTTTTTTTATTTTTAATGTGACATCACTCTCTTATAGGTCTTTCGAGCCGATCACATGACTGAAAACTATGAATATGTCAAAATATCAAAGGAATATTGTTTCCTCAATTCATGACACTTTTAAGAACGGTAGCTATAAAGAAATATATTATTATATTATATATAAAGATATATATTAGCCTCCACATATGGACAAAATAATTTAGTTTGTTATCTCCATGTTTTATTGCCTTTAATTGCTATCTTTAAATCAGATTTGATTTTCAGTGGAAGTTTGTTTTTGTTATCGTTCTTCAGCTGGAAAAGACACGCTGAGAGTGATTCAAACTATATTTTGCTTTTGTGTTATTATCAACAAAAGTATATTTAGGTATAATCTAAATATCATTAAATATCATTATAGTTACTAATCTTTTATAGTTGATTTTTCATTTTTATTACATTATATGCATATAAATATATACATATGTATATATATTTTTTTATTGAGATATTCAAGTAAATCAAGTTAAACTAAAAGAAAAGGAGAAATGTTGCTTGGGAGTTCGCTGAAACTGGGTTTTTTTGTATTTTAGTTTCTATTTCATTTCAAGTCATTTTTATGATTTAGTTAACTATAACATATAATAAAAAAGCATAGAATGAAAAAAGAACATTGCTTGGTATATTTGCTGAAATAAAGTGTTTTTCTGAACTATAACTACGCAAAGAATAATAAAAAAAAAAATTATTATGGTTATAACTGGTGGGGCCTTTAGTTGAGAAAACACAGGCAAACATTCTACTCTACTCCAGGCAAAACTCCATTCCTACTCCACCCACATGGGTCTATTCCATCTGACCGTGCGTGCGTGTGTGTGTGTGTGTGTGTGTGGACAGGTAGGTGTTTGCGAATCTATCTTTCACCTGTCTCTCACAGTCTTCATTCTCCTTTCCTCTCCTCCATCACGATCTTTCCTCTCCTCCTCTCAGCGTTAATGTAGAAATGGAGGAACGAGCGAGATGATGAGTGATGGTTATCTGCTCCGGAGTCCCCCGCGTGTGCGTGCGTGTGTGTGTGCCTGTGTGTGTGTGTTAATGTTTGTCACAATGTGTTAAAAGCGTCTCTGGCACGCTCAGGTGCGCTCGGTTCGTTCCAGCCTTGACTTTCGCCTTGAATCAGCAAAGCCTGCCATATTTTGGCAGACCTTCCGCCGCAATAAAAAGAAATAAATAGAACGCGCCGACACCTCCAATATTTTAAACGGCACGGGACGGAGCCCGTAAATTAGCGCTCCTCTGTGATTCATCCTCAGACGAAATCCAGCTTTTAATGCGTAAATAATGACTTGAGGTTTCCTTTTCGGGTGCGCTATCCCCCCTGACCTCTTTCCAGGCGAATCCCTGATCCCGTGGTGGAAAATCCGTTCCATTTCAGCTCATTTAGTCGATTCGCTTCCCCTCTTTGCAGCGTTTTAGTGTCGTACACTAATTTAATGGCTTACTGTGGGCCGCCGCTTCATATGCGTCTGCGGGTTTATGGGATCAATTTATTTGTTATGTACATGCGCTGGCAAGATAAACGCCTCTGTGCTTCGCCAATTTTGGCGGATAAATTGCAGCCGGGGAGCGAGGTGGAAAAATAAAGGATGGCTTCCATTCGCGGCGTTCGCGGTGGTCCGAGATCAGCTGTTTGTTTCCATATCCTCCCGAGCGCTGACTCAGGATCAGTCGGAGTGATTTAGTGGCGGAGCTCTGAGGAACGACTGAGCGCTCGGATCAGTTTTGTTTGCTTGGCAGAATGCGGCGAGGGATGGAAAAGCAGGCCCGGGATCAGATGTTAGGCTGATTTAGAGCTGAGAGGGCAGCGTTATACCTGGAAAGAGCTGTCGGTTTGCGCTCACGTTCATCTCGGTAGCTGGGGCGCGCAGCCTTGAGAGTGTGTGTGTGTGTGTGTGTGTGTGTGTGTGACCTGCAAGCCTTCGCTTCGGAAGCTCCAAACAGCTTTGAGACATTTTGAGACGACGTTTGGGGTCGGGAAGGTTTTGCGTTCTCAGAGGCAGTCAAAAAAACACAGGAAAAGCTGTAATATTGTGAAATATTATTACAATTTTGAAAGAAGTGGTTTATATATTTCTGTTTTTTTTAAGCATCGTTAGTGCAGGCTTCAGAAATCATACTAATATGCTGCTTTGCTGCTCATTTCTGATTATTATCCGTGTTGAAAATCGTTGCTGCTTCACGTTTTTGTGCAAACGGTGATGCGTTTTGTACTGCAGGATAAACAGAAAATGCAAATAGGTAGCATTTATCTGAATTAGAAACGGTCATTTTATAAATTTCGTCATTGTCACTTTTGATCAATTGAATGCATCCTTATTGGATAAAAACTAAATAAAACTGCCACATTTCTGAATGATAGTGTAGTTAGACATGCAAAAATGGCTTGGAAAGAACAATTGCGATTAGCATAAATATCTACTCTAGCTACTAACGTATAAATGCGTATTATAACTAGGCAGGACGAGTTTTCATGCATGCAAGTTTTATTTTTTATTCCTATATTGTATATAAGTATAAGGTATAAGCAAATGCATCTCACTTTTAGTAGCTTTCGTGCTATTTTTTTAAATGCGTTTCTTTAGTCTAAGAAGAATTCATTTGCATTTACATTTACACATTTGACTTAAAACAAATAGTTTTAAATAGATGTGTAATTTACAGTAAACTTACCGTATTATACCATATAAATTCAAAACGCATTTACAGTAAACTTACCGTATTATACCATATAAATTCAAAAACGCATTTACAGTAAACTTACCGTATTATACCATATAAATTCAAAAATGCATTTACAGTAAACTTACCGTATTATACCATATAAATTCAAAAACGCATTTACAGTAAACTTACCGTATTATACCATATAAATTCAAAACGCATTTACAGTAAACTTACCGTATTATACCATATAAATTCAAAACGCATTTACAGTAAACTTACCGTATTATACCATAAAAATTCAAAAACGCATTTACAGTAAACTTACCGTATTATACCATATAAATTCAAAACGCATTTACAGTAAACTTACCGTATTATACCATATAAATTCAAAACGCATTTACAGTAAACTTACCGTATTTCACGGAAACCAAATCAAAGTCAAACCCATTATATTCTTAGCCGTCACTTGAGCTATAGAAGCACATGCATCCATTTATTCTGAAATAAAGTACGATTTACGCTAACAACTTCACTCGTTATAAGATTAGATTGATTATGGTTTGTTTTGAGTTTGCAAAGCAGGACTGAAATTAAAATGAAAATCCGTTTATGTTTTAGAAACAAGATATTTACGCTAGATTTCTTTCCGGGCCGTGTTTGCATAAGCAGTTGTCAGATTTTTTTTTTTTGCTACATGCTACGTTTAAATGTTTTGCTCGTTTCGACACATTTTCGAGCCGGTTGAGCCTGATTCTCCACATCCTCCCGTCTGTCTGTTATCATCTCTTTCCTTGTATCGTCGCATCCGTTGAGAGCGGCGCACAATCGCTTCTGCTGCTTTGTTGAGGAACGCCTCTAAAAGCAAAACAGAGTTGTGTCAGGAAAAATACCGCTCGCTGCGAGGAAATGCCACGTCTCGCAGGTAACAGCCTTTCGGCGCAATCTCGGGCCCAGACGCCTTCCCCCCAAGGTGTTTTTCAGCTCTTATATGAGCATGTGCTTTATTAGTCTGTCATTTCCATCCCGGACTCGAAATCTGCATTCGGAATCCAGCGAGCTCGAGACGTTTTAGTGCAGTCGTAAAAACAAGCGCGTTTTGATGAGGGAAAAGTCGCCTCGTGCACTAATTCACGATGTATAAACATGTTTCGGCTGTAAATTTGAGAAGGTTAATGGCGTACTTCCAATTTATGGAAGTCATTTTTGTAGTTTGCAGGACTGTTGATTGAATTCATAATTCGAGAAAAGTTGATTCTAGGATGTTCTGGACAGTTGCTAGGGTGTTGTGAGGGGTTGCTAGATGCTTACGAAGACCATTTTCGCCATGAATTGTGAAGTAGAAAAAATATATTTTACCCCAATAATCTTTATTTTATGTACGCCACTTAAAAAGCAAAAAACTTTTTAAATTAAATGATTAAAAAAGTAAAAATTCTACATTTAAAATTGCTATTAAAATGAGCAAATAATAACTGGGAAATAATTTGAATTAAACATGCATTATATATATATATATATATATATATATATATATATATATATATATATATATATATATATACACATTATACAGTGCCTATAGAATGTCTTTATACCCGTTAATGTTTTTTTTCTCATGTTGTTTCATTGCATTATTATGCTAAACTGCTTTTAAATAATTTTTTTCTCCAAATAAATCTACAACTTTGCAAATGTATTAAAAAGAAAACACAGAGAAATGACTTACGATCACAAATGTAATTTTATTGGAAAAAGTTGCAATTTTACTTAAAATTTTACTGCAATTTTACTTGTTTTGAAATTGCACAACTTTGGGGGAAAGCGTACGGTATATTAGTAAATGTTAAAATTAAAGATTAAAAAATGCTTTAAAGTATTTGTCATTTTTAGTCGGACCGTTACTGCAGAGACCCTTGATTTGGAAAACGCCGCTAATTTCATTAAAAACGGTGTCTGTAACGGCGAAAGGCATGCTCGTGCTTTTAGTAAGACGTACGCCGTAAAGCCTTTCTTTGCCGAATTGATTTCTGGTCTAATTCTCCCTCGGGCTGCAGAAACGAGCTGAACTCGACAGGAAGAGGAACAAACTCCGATGATAGATTTACACCCCCTCCAAACGCTGACCTTTTAATCTCACTGTTATTCTGTTGCCAAGGCGACGTGCCTGAGACCCTCTGAGGTCCGGACGGAGCCTTGGAGAAAATCCCGGCGCGTCCCGCCCACCGCTCAAGCGCCTTTCAGATGATTATGTGCCCGTTTGATGGAGTTTACCTGCCCAGACCTCACCGGAGGAGGACATGAGACGCTTTAAATGGATTTTTATACAGTATCGGCCTGCAGCCGTGGGCGGTGATTGACAGCTGCGCTCGCAAAAAAAAAAAAAGGTGCTTTATTTGCATCGATGGTTCCCGGGAAGAAACTTGAACATCCATGGAATCTTTTCATTGCACGGAAGTTTCTGTAAATTATTAAAATGTTTGCATTTAAGGAAAAAAATATTCTAATAGGGTGGAGAAAACGGATAACAATAAAAATTACTCAGAATGACTCTGAATTTTAATGAATAAACCAAAATTAGGTCAGTACTTGAATCAAATAGTGCTATAGACTATGTCTGTAAATATTAGTATTGTTGCCCATATCATATCATATATATATATAAACAGAAACGTAAAAGGACTTAATGGCAACCCATCAAAATAAAATTTTGATTTACCTTGAAGAAATCGTGACAAATATATCACTATTGTACAGAATGCATGTCTCAAAGTTGTAACATTAGTTTAATTTTGAGAGTAAACCTTATATAAAAATTTGATAAAGAATTTGATAAAGTAAATTATATTAAAATTAAGATTGAATGATGAATGAAAGATTAAATAAATGTTTTATGCTTTTGTTTCTTTAAAAAAAAAAAAACATTTTATAGGACCCTGTTATTTTTATTAAATTGATACATTATTAATTTATTATGTAAATTAATAAATTAAGTTTTATATATTTATTTAGACATGATTTTGGTTAGTAAATCTTGATTAAACCGCAAAAAACACCCAAACAGAAATCACAAAATTAGGTAAAAATTCATCGGAAATTTAGAAAAAATATTCTGAAAGCGTGCTTAATTAAAATCGTGAAGTTTAACAGTCATTTTTGTATTTCATAAGGCCCTAATCTTTAGAAAAAATTACTGTTAAACTTTACGATTTTAATTAAGCACGCTTTCAGATGAATAACATTCAATTTCACCATTAAGGCTGAATTGAAGATTAAGAAAGATGTGATGAATAAGACTTGTGTTTTATAGCCTGATGATTCCTTTACTCACTTCTACTCCTCTACATGATCTCTTTTCAAGGTTTTCGCTGTGATACGAATGTGATTGGTCTCAGAGCTGATTGGTTTTGAAGAACCGAAATAAGGAAGAAAGCACTACAGGCAGCACCGACTGATATTGTGCCTTCATTTAGCTTAAAAACGTACTTATTCGCATTGAAAAGATCCCTTATTTAAATGTTATTTCTATCTACACTCATGCTTAGAATGAAAACAAGCGACCGGTTTCTAAAGGTCATTAGAAGAACGTATGACTCATGGCTCGTTTTTTGTCTGTGCTCGTTTGTTTTGTTCATGACATTTTTATTGTCTTGCTTAACCTGCTTGATTCCTGCCCTCATTTCCCTTTCACACCTGTGCCTTGTTTTCCTTTTCCTATTAGTCTTTTTTTCCAAATGTGTTTTTGTAGTACATTTAGCAAAAAGACAAACATGCCAAGAGCTAAAGCCATTTTTACTCCAACAACCTTCTTTTTTCGAGACTTAAAAATAGACTTTCCATAAGAGTTTAATTTTTTTGGAGTAGTGCTAATATCACAGAAGAAACTCAAAAGTGAAAAAAGCACTCTTTATTTATTATCCAGTGTTTCCTAATTAACCTAGCGAAGCATTTTCTACTATAAAGACGATTTTGTGATTTTAGAATTTTTTTCCTGATTTTTACTTGTTCTTCGTAGAACCACAGAATGCGCTTAAACGTAAAAGTTCTTTCTTCTCATCAGTAGTTCCGTTAATAGAGCCATTAATATCTAATGGAAAATGTCCATTGCATGAAATTTGGTAACTCTTTACTTAAAGCCTTATGCATTATAATTCGAAATAATGCATTTAGTTTAAATGAATTGATGAGATTATAATGCATTAACTGTGGTTACAATGCATTACAAAGCATAATTAATGCATTAAGACTACTTTGTATAAAGGCTTTGAGCGAAGGTTTACCGGAAGTTCTTCCAATTTTCTTCACGCTAAGAAAAATGCGTAAAAATGAGGAACCGATGCGATCCAAAATGGTTCTTTTATGGCATCACTGTGGAGCCTTTATTTGTAAAGGTCTTTATTAAGGATATGAGTACTTTTGGTAACATTTTATTTTGATGGTCCCTTATGAACTACTGTTCAGTGCTTTGATGCAACCTGTGGTTCAAAAAATGATTTGATTGATTGATGAACGTTTCATTAGAGTATAAGCAGACCGTCTGATTATTATTAGTCTTTGCGGTGATCTTTTTTGCCCACGCCTACATAATTAAAGAACCTTTTTTAGAGCGAATTTCCATTGGGCCGCCTTGATCTTTCGGGTTTTGTGTTTAAACGCTGCTTTCAGGTTCCTCGTATTTCCTCAGAAGGGCTTTCTAATCCTGC
Organism: Puntigrus tetrazona; assembly: GCF_018831695.1. NCBI lineage: Eukaryota > Metazoa > Chordata > Actinopteri > Cypriniformes > Cyprinidae > Puntigrus > Puntigrus tetrazona. The sequence continues at coordinate 24,071,497 of NC_056718.1, forward strand.
CGGCGTGTATTTTGTAGTTTTGCGTCTTCTGTTATTTCTGTTTCCGCGCTCGCGAGGTTGAGAGAAGCCCAGCACAGACGCCGACAGTGACCCAGTTACCCTGAATCGGTGAACCTCGCCGAAGGGCCTTATTCCTACACCCAGAGACTAATAAAGCTCCGAAGGAAGCTCATTCATCACGACCGGCGCTCTGTTAATGTGATGCATGGTAACAGCCCACGGAAAAAACACACGGGTTCCGCATCCAGCGCTAGTGAGATCACTAGTTAGACGCCCTGACCTGTTTCTGCCATTCAGCCAGGGATGCACTGAATTGATCAAAAGTGACGTTTATAATGTTACAGGGATTTCGGTTTCAAATAAATGCCGTTTTTCTGTGTCTTCATCAACGAATCCTGAAAAATGAAAAAATGAAGAGTAGAAGAGTTTTCAGGTAGAAAAGAATCTGAATTTCTCATAATATTTAAATTTTGAAAAGACTTCTTTTTAAAAACTTTTGACCCCAAAAGTTGGTCATTTTTACATAAATCCTCATATAAAAGGCCTTTAGTATTATATTGAACTCTATTATGTTGTGTTAAAACGTATTCCTAAAAAAAAAAAAAATTGAATTCATTCTTTGTTGTCGTCGTCATCGTCGTTTTAATTTCAATGCAAAATAAAACACATTCTACTTGTATATTAGAAACGAGATGTGACTCTGGTCCGTGGGCCCCGCGGGTGTCTCTGATCTAATGCTGCAATTAACTCATTTAATCAAATAATTACAATATAGTCAAAAAGCCATTTATTTTTTGTATTGCGTACGATTAGCATGTCATATTTCAGAAGGGCGGCTTTAGTTAGGACGCTCCCTGTGTAGGCTCTACTTATCGGGGCAGCTCAGCTGCTGTTTTACTAAAAGAAACTTAGTTTTGTGAGGAGGTTTATTTTTTACCTGAGTGTTGATGTGCGGAGGAAAATAAAGTTGAAGTTGCCCAGAGCTGTGTGTGTGTGTAAAGTGTGTGTGTGTGTGTGTGTGTGAGTGTGTGTGTGTGTGTGTGTGTTTTGCATGCTGTCTTGTGTTTCTTCCACCTATGAACTCAAGAATCAGACTCCATCAGATCAGCCCGAAGGATTGAAAACAGAGAACAATATGAAGAAAACAAAATACAGCTACTGTCTGTGTGTTTCTGTACACAAAGATAACTAAAACAGAAACTGAAAAAACATACAAATATATATTAAATATATATATATATATATATATATATATATATATATATATATATATATATATATATATATATATATGTATATATTGTGACGAGTCTGCTGCCTCCTCTTTATTGTCACCATCACCCCGTCCTTTATTCGCCGCCCTTCACCAGGGGAGTGGGTGTGTTCGAGAGGAGGGGCGTGGTATCGGTCAGGTCTGGCGGCGTGTGACGAGGCACACCTGAAGGGGATTAGCCTTGTCACCGTCGCCGTTAAATACCTGACCGCGTCTCTCCTCGGGAGACCGGTCTCTTCCCCCGTGCATGCACGCTGGTGTCCTCGTGGGTCCAGGAAGGGTGCGCGATGGACCTCACCCCGCCGTCCGAGAAGTGCGTCGTGGGACCCCCGTAGTCCAGGCTGTGAGCACACAGCTCATCCCACTCTGCCGCCGGAGCAAAGAAACGACGGAGACGCCGCGGAAGAAGCCGCCGCCCCTCGCGCCCCGGGCCAGAAAAAGGGGAGCGCGTGCGACCGCCGGACTCCGCCCCTTACCTGGACCCTTCCCCCCTGGAACACGGCCTCAACCTTCACTTTCCCCGCGGCACGACGAGGACACCAGATCCCCCTTTTATTTGGACACTTTTCCCCTGGACACTTTATTATTTTGTATTATTATTATTTTGTCAATAAAAGCCTCTCCGAGGCCTGACGCCACGCCCACTGTGTCTGTCGTTGGCTCCTCCCGTCACAGTGGTGGAGAATGCGGGCAAGGCGGAGCTTAGACGGCACAGTTGGGCGACATCTGATGACGTCATCCCCTCTCGCTGGTACCCATGCCGGGATGGAGGAACAACGGAGACTCGCTCCCAGCCACCAGGAAGGGTAAGTGACGCTTGCTTATGGTCATTTACCCGGTGGCTGGTTGAGCATTCCGACTAATTCCCGGTTTCTCTGTCCCGGTGCGAGAGGGGAGTTGCCCGGAGAGGAATCCCTGCCCCGCCCACTCCGACTGCTGGAGCCTGGTTGAGGAAGGTAGCACTCCTGCGTGGGCGGCGACCGCCTGACGGGGTTGACGCTTGGGGAGGAATGTGACGAGTCGGCTGCCCTCCTCTTTATTGTCACCATCACCCCGTCCTTTATTCGCCGCCCTTCACCAGGCTCCCGACGGGAGTGGGTGTGTTCGAGAGGAGGGCGTGGTATCGGTCAGGTCTGGCGGCGTGTGACGAGGCGCACCTGAAGGGGATTAGCCTTGTCACCGTCGCCGTTAAATACCTGACCGCGTCTCTCCTCGGGAGACCGGTCTCTTCCCCCGTGCATGCACGCTGGTGTCCTCGTGGGTCCAGGAAGGGTGCGTGATGGACCTCACCCCGCCGTCCGAGAAGTGCGTCGTGGGACCTCCGTAGTCCAGGCTGTGAGCACACAGCTCATCCCACTCTGCCGCCGAGCAAAGAAACGACGGAGACGCCGCGGAAGAAGCCGCCGCCCCCTCGCGCCCGGGCCAGAAAAAGGGGAGCGCGTGCGACCGCCGGACTCCGCCCCTTACCTGGACCCTTCCCCCCTGGAACACGGCCTCAACCTTCACTTTTCGCGGCACGACGAGGACACCAGATCCCCCTTTTATTTGGACACTTTTCCCATGGACACTTTATTTTGTATTATTATTATTTTGTTAATAATAAAAGCCTCTCCGAGGCCTGACGCCACGCCCACTGTGTCTGTCGTTGGCTCCTATATATATCATATATATATATATATATATATATATATATATATATATATATATATATATATATATATATATATATATATATAAAGCAAAACACTAATGCATACTTTAAGTATGGTATGTTCATATATCAAATATATTTTATATAATATAAAAATGAATAAATGTGCAGTATATGCATGCAAACATACATATGCATAATATGCAAACAATATATATATATATGTGTGTGTGTGTTTGCATATTATGTCTGTGTAGTGTATATATAAATACATGCATATGTATTTGTAGAACATGTTTACATGCATATACTGTACATGTATTTTTTATATTTCTTAAAATATATTTGACATATGAACATGCCATACTTTTCTTAAATGTATGCATTAATGTGTTTTGCATGCACATACCGTATATATTCTTATTGTTTCTGCTATATATAACTTTTGACTGTTATAATAGCAGCTGTGGAGACCTTCCAGGAGCTCCAGGCCGCTGTTTCTGATCAGTTGCGTCATGAATCTGAAGACGTAATGAAGCTGTTCTTCTCCAGACTGCTGCATCATCATCATCATCATCATCATCATCATCGTTCCTGCTTCCTTGGAATCCCAGTGTTTCCTTTGAGCGGGATGTCCGGTGACAAACCACATCATTTCACTCCTCGAGCACGTGCAGAACAAGCTTTCATTGGGCGTTACTTCAGTTTCTGTAATATTTTCACATAAAGCACTTGGGACAGTGTAAACGCATCCTAAATGTAAGGATTGTAACATTTACATTATTAAATATTTGGGGTTTGATTCTATCAGTAAGAGAACAGTACTCTGCTGAACACATTTGATCATGTTTTACTAAGGTTTTGTGACTCTTGTGTGGTTTCTGTAGTTCCTTTTTTATTTGATTTATTTGTATTATTTTTAAGCTGTTGAGTTAGTAAAACAGTGGCACATCTGATCACTTAATGCATTCATTTTAATTATTGGCACGCATGATATTCTACTCTCTTTATGTTTTAACATCTATTTTTCTTATGTTACTGCATGTTTTTATTTTTTATTTTTGCTATGCCTCATCACAGAACACAGTTACATTTTTATTTGACAGCTATATATGTGTACTTACACAGTCGACAGAAAGAAAGATTAATTTAAAAGTCTGATCACATTGTCTTGGTTTGATCAGATCCCTCAGCGTCGGTGCTTTAACAAACACACTGATCAGGTTTGTTTGCTGGTGGTTTCGTCAGTCTGTCTGCTTTGAGTGATGAATCACATTGGATCTGCTCTGTGTGAGACGGGAGCTGCTGTAATGTTCGTTTACTGTGGACTGAAGATGGATGGATGTCATCAGACGGATCTTCCTCCTCTGCATCTCTAATGTTCCTCTTATCAATCTCTCCGTGTCTCGTTTCTTCTTCCTGTTTGTCATTCCAGCACACAAACACATGCACAAACGCTCATGCTCTCTAATGATACGATCAACAGTAATGTATCCTTACCATCAGTCTTGTGCTCAGGTCAGAGAATCATAGAAAGGGGATTTACAGCCCATATGTCTGTATAATATATATATATGTATGTATGTATGTATGTATGTATGTATGTATGTATGTATGTATGTGTGTGTGTGTGTGTGTGTGTGTGTGTGTGTATATGTGTGTATATATATGAATGCATTTATATATGATATACATTATATGAATATAAATACACTTATTACTGTACATGCCAAATGATCAAACAGCACAACATACATTATTTTTTAATACTGTATACATATATTTATATATATATATATATATATATATATATATATATATATATATATATATATATATATAATATGTAATGTATATAATGTAAACAAGCACTTTTATAGGATGCAGTTAATAGTAATTAATCATTTTTACATTTTAAAACATTTCAATTCACTCATTTAATTAGAAACATTTTTAAAACAGCTGTTATATTCATGGCATACGACTGGGTTACTATTGTGAGACTGGAGAAATAGTTTTTTTGTTTGTTTGTTTTTTAAGCAATATTGTGAATAATTCATGTAATTAACATTTTCATGTATCATTATTGGGACCAGCACTGGTAATGATGTTCATAATTCTGTTACCAACGAACAATGACCTAATCGTACAGCAATTGTGTAAAAAAATAAATAAAACAAGGTTTTAAATGCTTTTTTTTTTTATCATTTAATTGAAAGGTACTTGTTTAAACGGCTTTGCCTTTCCTCTTTCCTCTCACAGCAGCGCTGGTGTAAAATCTGTATGTATGAATAATATTCCACGCAGGTAGCAGCTGATTTTGCACGCACTGATTCATGATTCCTGAAGTGCATCTGCAGATTTGCTGCTCGACTCGCTGCGCTCTGTCTCTGAGGGATTAAATGCAAAACCTGATTATGAATCAGCAGCTCTCATCTGAAGAACATCATGAAAACATTCCAGTCATATTGATTTGAGCTTCAGCTCCTCCGGGCTTCACCTTGAAAAGGGTCGTCTGCATCTGACAAAAACCTTCGTGCCAGGATGTGTGTTTTATTAGTGCCGTTTACTAAGGGAAACATCACTTCTATTGACTCAAGTCAAGAGATTGGAACAAAACGTTGCATTTTTTGTGGAGGAGAGGTTGTGCACATTTCACGCAACTCTGAATTTTTACCTCAATTTTTTTATTATTATCATTTTTTTTTTTTATTGAAGTTTGTTGCAATTCAGTTTTTTGTTGCTTTCTTTTTGCAGTTCTGAGTTTGTTGCACTTTGGGGTTTTTTATTATTGCAATTCTGAGTTTGATTTTGTTGCAATTTTTTATTTTTTGATATGCTTTGATTTATTGCAGTTCTGTGTTTATTTTGGAATTCTGAATATATATATATATATCATTATGCTAAATAAATGTTGCTACAAAAAAACTTAATTTATTGCTGATAATTCTGCATTTATTTCTTACAATTCGTTTTTTGTAACAATTCCTAATTTTGAATTTATTTAGCAATTTTGAGTTTATTGCTCACATTTGAGTTTATTTCGTGCAATTTAGAAATCTACTGTTTTATTCATTTCTATATTCTGAAGGTTTCTTTTCATTAACAGCATTTTCTTTTATTGTAGAGGGATGAAAAGAGACATGCATGAAAATGTAACAGCAGCACGTCAAAAAAAAATGAAACAAAAACTTTGAACCGGGTTTTCGCCCTTAGGTTCAGATTTATTTTCTGGAAATGTATAGACAACGCACGAATCGAACGAAATGTGTAATACAGAAGAACCAACTAAATGTACTGAGAAAGTAGAGCGCATGATGCAAGATTTAACAATTTTCATTCAGAAATTGCTCGCAAAAAAATGGACAAAAATGTTGAATTAAACACGACGTTTTCAAGTAGAAAGATTGATGTAGTAAAATTTGCAGTGCATTTAAAAACGAGTATTTAGCTGTTCTGTCTTGCCGTGACGGGCGAGCGAGCGAGCACCAGAATTTCTCTATCAATAATTTTCTTCTGATCGGAAACTTTTTAATGATTGATATGGCTGTCTGTCTTTCTGTCTGGCCATTGAAGTGTTTGAGATGTGTGATCAAACAGACGCTTGCGACACACTGTTAAAGTGCATTCGGTCCAGACGGCAGACGTCTGTCAGGTTCGTGACTCTCGGAGTCATGCGATGTGAAAGTGAAGAGAAGCGCAGTGTGTGTTTACAGTAAACGGTGTGTTTGTGCGGCTTGTCGTTTGGGGCTCGTAAACAACATTTGTTCTCTCACCGGTGTGCCAGCGTTTATGCAATTAACATCACCTTGTTGATATCTGTTGAGCGTTTCTGTCAGCCTGAGCTCTATCGTAGTTAAAAGTAGCTGAATCCTCTTCCATCCGATCCTCACTGTAGACTTAAGAAGCTGGTTAATATTCCCAGACAGATTAATACTTGTTATGATGCTGTTGTGTTTCTGGTTATCGAAGTTTGCTTAGTAGGGTTTTTATACACTCGGGACACTTATCAGTGTCCGAATGCCGTTAGAACTAGTTTGTACTTCAAACTAAATAATTAAAAAGCGTTACGTTTGGAATGCTTAAAATGCGTTGCAAATAAAGCAGCGCATTAAGATTAAGATTAAGATGAAATGACACTTCATAGGGATGGTTTTTTAGCATTCATTCTCTATCGTATCGTTTCTTCGGTCGAATGCGAAAGTGGCGTGATACGTCAGTATCGGCAGGATGCACAGGATATGACAATATTAAAATGGACAATGCTGTTTGGTGGAAAGGTTATGCTGTTTAGTGACACAAGATAGCATAGCTATTATACGTGCTCCCTCGTTTTGGATACGGCATGTTATCGCCGTTGTGTTGTTTGTTTATTTGGCATTTTTTGCTGTAAGTGTCTCGTTGGGCCGTTAACCAAGAATGAGTTTCTATTTTACCACACTGTATTGTTTTCTATGTAAACGCATGCTAAAAGGAGCTTTGCAGTGCATGATAGGTCTTAAAGTGACAGCAGTGGAGAGATTGTGTTTTAAAGATGCCTTTAGAGCTCACCTTTATTGTTTTTCAGCTGAAGTTAAAGAGCAAAGCGAGCTAAATGACTCAGAGAATTAACTAGATAGTCTGGAGGTTTGTGTGAGTCAGACAGAGAGAGCAAGTGTGTGTGTGTGTGTGTGTGTGCGGTGACACAAAGAGTGTATTCATCTGTTGAGACCTTCAGATGTGTGACTCATCCATTACATCTGCTGCTGCGTTCCAGCAGTTAGCTGCTTATCTAGACAAGGTATAAAGCGACGTTGAAAAATGCACCACAACCAGAATGACCAAAAATCTGGAATTTCAAATTTGTAATTGTATTGGTTTACGCTTTTGCATTCCCCGGGAAACTTCCGCTCTGAAAACGTTTATGTAGAAAATAATAGAGAAAAACTGTGTTTCAGGGCTTTTGCAAGGAAAACGCTAGCTTTAACAAATTGCGAGGGAACATTTTCTTAAGGAGCAAATTTTTGGAGCGAATGTCTGCAGAGGAACGGAATAGTTTTACGAGTCAACTTGAATTTTTATGGTTGAATGCAATAGTTTTAAGCGCATATGTCAAGTAAGATATATGTTTTACAGCTGTATGCAACATTTTTACGTTTGAATGTAAAGTTTTACGCAAATGCAATAGTTTTACTAGTGAACATAAACGTTTTAAGGGCAAACACGACAGTTTTACAGTGGAACGCAGTCGTTTTTAGGAGTGAACCTTGAGATTTGTATGAAAACGCAGCAGTTACGAGCAAGCGTAAAGTTTTTGAGCTAATGTGACATTTTACAGGATGAACGCAATAGTTTTATGAGCAATCGTAAAGGCTTACGTGTCAGTGTAATCGTTTTATTAGCAAAAGAAAGGTTTTGGGAGTGCAATAGTTTTATGATTAAATGTAAAGCTGGGGAACGCAATAGTTTAAAGCAAGCGTAAAGTTTTACGAGTACTTGTAGCATTTTACGGGTGGAAAGCAATAGTTTTACGAGCAAATGTTGTAAAGGTTTTCAAGTGAATGTAATCGTTTTATTAGCAAAAGAAAAGTTTTACATGGGAGTGCAATAGTTTTATGATTAAATGTAAAGCTGGGCAACGCAATAGTTTTACGACCAACCGTAAAGTTTTACAAGTACTTGTAGCATTTTACATTATTAACGCAATAGTTTAAGAGCAAGCGTAAAGTTTTACGAGTACTTGTAGCATTTTACAGGAGGAACGCAATAGTTTTACGAGCAAATGTTGTAAAGGTTTTCATGTGAATGTAATCGTTTTATTAGCAAAAGAAAAGTTTTACATGGGAACGCAATAGTTTTATGATTAAATGTAAAGCTGGGCAACGCAATAGTTTTACGAGCAACAGATTTACATTACGTTTCAAAGGGGAGCATAATGGTTTCTTCAGCAAATCGGAAGTTGTAAAGGTGAGTTTTATGAGTGGATGTAAAGTTTTACAGGTGAACGAAATATTTTTGTGAGAAAATCCAAAATGTTCCAGGAGAACAATTTTCCTAGTTTCTCGGGAGGCCGCAAAAAACATTGAAAAACGATGTTTCCATCTCATTTTTTTCTTTTTGGACACCACCATGTCCCCTCGGGGGCCTCTGTACTATGTAGACGGCGAGTCAGCTAACTATGTTTGGGAATAGAGGCGCAGATGCCACATCCGGGACATCGTACAGCGGTGAATAATTGAAAATGTAGCGGACGAGTGTGAGGACAGGTGCTGCCCGGAAGAATCTAGAAAACCACAGATATTATATCATTTGAAATATCCTATTCACATAACAGGTCTGACCGCACATGCTAGAATCACAACGGAGATCATTTGCATTCGGAATAGTGTTCTTCAAAAATCAGTGGGTGGAAAATTGGTAATAAACTAAATCGGTTAAAGAAACTTTGACCAGCATAATAAGGAAACCGATGCAGATGAGTTTCTTTTATTTGCATAACGCCGGTTTAATCTGCAGGTTTGTTTTCCACACTAAAGCACACAGGAGATCAGCTCTGACAGTGAAGAGCAGAGGGAAGCGTCTCAGCATGAAGAAGATGCCAGAATACAACTGTGTCATCTCATCGCAGACCTTTTGTGAGTATATGCCAAAAATAAAACATCCTCTCTTGTTGCCATTCCAGGAACAAACCAAGACGAGCTGACACAGACTGAAGCCTCACAGGGTGTTCAACTGCTGCGTTTGACTCTTTAAAATAGAGTTTCATACCAACAATACACACTTTCTAGACTACAAGAGTAGCTGGAAACAACGATTGAATTGTACGCTGTTGTTCAAAATAAGATGGGTTTATAATTTATTTATTTTATTTATTTATTTTAAGTAAGGATGCATTCATTTGATTAAAAAAAACAGCTAAAGAACTTACAAAAGATTCATTTTTCAAATAAATTCTGCACTTTTTTTAAAAAAAAGTAGCACAGTTTACACCAAAAATATTTATATCCGTTTATCTTTTTTGTTTTAGTTTTTTTTTTTTATTGAGAATGGGAAGATTACGATTACGAACCGTACAAACTTTCAACATAGGCAACAGAAAAAATGTGAAATCAGCATATTGTTAATCATTTCTAATTTTCATATATTATTTTCATAGTGGTTTCCCGAAGATTGGAGTAGTTGCTGCTGAAAAAAATAATAGTTCCTCACAGAAATAAATTACATTTTACAGTTTATTCAAATAGAAAATTGGAAATTGTAAAAATAAATAAATAAATAAATAAAATATTGTATTTTTGATTCAATAAAATTCAGCTTTGGTGTGCGTGAGAGGCTCTTTTGGCATTAATTATTTACTGCAACATTAGAAATAATGTATATGTTAACTTAAATATTTACTTATATATCATATTTTATTGAAACTAGTTGCCAATGCAAAATGCAAAAATTTAAAAAACTGAAATTACTAAAAAAGAAATACAAAAGCCATATAAAAGCCAAATAGACATTTTTAAGTGGGAACTAACCAAAGTTATTAAACCACTTTTTGTCCTCATAATCGCATGCAGTGCATAATGAGACCAGAATCAGGAATGAGGTAAACGGGGTCGTTGTTTTGATTTTTCTTCTGTAATATGTCAGAATAAGTTAAGAGTGAAGCAGAAGTTCAGATGTCAGCGTGATTCAGAGATGTGGTGTTTCCCCTGCGGTGTCTGACGCCTGTCTGATGAATGATCTACAGATGATGCTGCTTTGACTCTAATCAGTCTTCTCTTCTGACACTAACGACTTTAATTTGGACATATTCATAATGAGCATAATTCATCAGAATATATGGTATGAAATGGAAAAACGCAGCATTGTAACTGCACTGCACTGTGTGTGTGTGTGTGTGTGTGTGTGTGTGTGTGTGTGTGTGTGTGTGTGTGTGTGTGTGTGTGTGTGTGTGTGTGTGTGTGTGTGTGTGTGTGTGTGTGTGTGTGTGTGTGTGTGTGTGTGTGTGTGTGTGTGTGTGTGTGTGTGTGTGAGTGTGTGTGTGTGTGAGTGTGTGTGTGTGTGTGTGTGTGAGTGTGTGTGTGTGTGTGTGTGTGTGTGTGTGTGTGTGTGTGTGTGTGTGTGTGTGTGTGTGTGTGTGTGTGTGTGTGTGTGTGTGTGTGTGTGTGTGTGTGAGTGTGTGTGTGTGTGTGTGTGTGTGTGTGTGTGTGTGTGTGTGTGTGTGTGTGTGTGTGTGTGTGTGTGTGTGTGTGTGTGTGTGTGTGTGTGTGTGTGTGTGTGTGTGTGTGTGTGTGTGTGTGTGTGTGTGTGTGTGTGTGTGTGTGTGTGTGTGTGTGTGTGTGTGTGTGTGTGTGTGTGTGTGTGTGTGAGTGTGAGTGTGTGTACAGACATACACACACACACACACACATGTTTATATATGAACAACATCACGCAAATAAACGTCATCTTCAAATAGTTGTTATATTTATTAAATATAAGTATATTCACGCTTAAAAACGATTAAAACAACATTAAATATAAGGTACAGATATATGTGAAAATGACAAACTCACAAAAGAAACTTATTACAACGTTAACCGTAATGAAAATATAAAATACAAAGTGATTCAAAACATTAACAAAAACTACTTGGTGATACTACAATGATGCAGACTATATTCATACATTTTATTGTTTTCGCAATTAACAGATTTATGCCGATTCTAAACCATTTCAATAAATGCATTGAAACAAAATGGAGGCAAATTGTTAAATTATATCATACTATTTCTTTTTTTTTTTTTGGTCACGTACATCCTGCTTTATTTATAAATGGCCGACAAATATGCGTCACGTAAAGTTGTTTGAGTTTGTTGTAATTCAAATGCATGGATCATATACTTTACTAAATAATCAACACTACGTATCCATTATGGTTTTCACAAAAAGGTGACAATCCATAGCAACTAAAGCTGCAGTTCCGAAGTCAAATTGTTGTAAGGTTGCAGAAAACTGGCCCTGTTTATACAGTTTTTCGTGTTTGTTGCTTGATTCGTTGTTAATGCCGAATAATGATCATGCCACATGCAGACAGACACACAAAAACATGACAGAAAACAAATGAACGCATGTTGCTATAGTAACTGGGGTCGACGGGTAGCTGCCGACTATTGTACCTGTTGCCAGCGGAGACGCTGTGTGCATTTGGTCGAGAAGCGCTTCATTAGTTAGCACATGTTTACAAAGTGGCCGGGTTTTGGTGAACACTTTTAAATGTGGTGGATTTTCACACTTTACCTCATACCTGACTAAACAAGCACGGCCTGTTAGCATAAATGTCACAATAAGACCTTATTTGCTAGCTTCGGTTGATGCGTTACATTAGCTAAATGAAAAGTTTATAGCGATTTTGAACATTTCCTTCCCATCAGGCCATCCGAGATGTACAGTAGATGAGTTTGTTTCTTCCTCAGATTTGGGGAAATGTATTTAATCGGTGTCTCAACACTGGATTTTCTGCAGTGAATGGGTGCCGTCAGAATGAATGGGTGCCGTCACGATAATCCACACCGCTCCAGTCCATCAGTTAATGTCTTGTAAAGCGAACAGCTGCGTGTTTATAAGAGACAAACACGTTTTTAGCTTCAAACTGTCGTTCCTTGCCAAAAGCTATAATTGCGTTTCCTCCACTGGAGATATCTGCTGTCTTTTACATCAAAAACCACCCACATATTTGTTTGGAGCTGTTTCGGACGGTTTGGGCTCACTTGACCTGTGCATATTTCTCTCCTGATTCAGGCGAGATTACTTTTTCACCGGAGGAAGCTGCATTCTGGATTATGAACTCGTTTTTTTAACTCCCCTAGAGTTAAACAGTTGAGATGTTTTTTTGAATCCGTTCATCCACAGTA
>NC_056718.1:24089286-24099286 GCF_018831695.1 Puntigrus tetrazona
TCCTATACATTGTCCAGTTCTGTTTCCTTTAGACATATATGGGCTACTTTATTACATAGACGTATCCCTCGTCATCTACTCTCTAAACTTATTTCTGGAGACATACGGTATATTGATGCGCACAAAAGCGTATATTTATCGGATGTTTGTGAACCGAAACACTTAACATCATTATTTCATCCTCAAATCACTTCCTTCAGACTGATAATTGAGCTTTTTTCGCATTTGCATACGCAGTGATTAAATGTGACAAAAACGACTAACTAAATGAAATGACATCCTTTGAGAGCTGAAGAGGAAGCCAGAGGATCATTTATTCGTGCTATTTTTGTTTATCGGGGCTTTTTAGCGCAACGGCAGACTTTATGCAGTTTCTTTTTCCTGCGCAAATATCTAAACATTCACAAGTCAAAACACGTCTTCGGATATTAAGAGTTTAAAACAAGAACAGTTTTTTTTTGGCGTGCTCGTCACACTTTAACTTCGTTTTACTATGTATTTATATCTACATTTTAAAAAAAGCAATCATATTTGAGATATGAAGTCTTAATTTTGATGGGCAAGCTTAAAGCATGAAAAAAGGGCCAGTTTAATTATAGAAATAAACTCAATTCACAAAGATTGAGATTAGTTTTCTATGGAAGCCACGGGATTACAAAAAATGCAAAGTTCAAACTCTGCTTCTCGAAATTCACATTTTTAATTGCAACTTTATTCTCACATTTTTTTAATTTATAGGTTTTCATGTAACTCTGACTTTATGTTTTCCAAATCCATCAAATTTTCTCTGAATTTTCAGAAACATATGCACTATTTTACAAGTCAAAATAGCAAAACACAGTAAAATTTAAAGCGAGAGCTGGCTTCGTTTTTTAATATATATTTTTTTAAATATCTGGCAGTAGAAAAAAATACTTTTTATTTAATTTAAAAAAGTTTCTCAACCGCTTGGCGGATATTTTTTTCTGGTTTTGAGCATAAATTCCTTTAACATTTGCCTTCAAAACATTATTATTTTTATTTTTTTTAATTAATTTTTTTTGCAGTGCACAATGATTCACAGACGCGCGCGCTCTTATCCCTCAGATGAATATTTCCCGAAAAGCAGATAAAAATGCTCGTGTAGCCGTGTCAAACTCTCAGAAGAGATTAAAAAGGGTCGCGTGAATCAAGCTGGGATTGATCTTCTGAGATAAAACACTTCATTGCTCTGAAAACAATCTGTTGCTCTGGAAAATCAGGTTTGGAGCGACGACAGAAGTCCAATGTTTGGATGAACGATCCCCCAATACTCTTTGAATCTTTTGCTTCAGACGGTGTGTATCTGTGTGTGTTTGATGCACAAACACTTATTGATCTCATCAGAGGGGCTGCTGGGAAAAATCAGCGTGGTTCTTTGTTCGAGTGTCCTCAACAGCGCCGCTATTCTCTCTCTCTCTCTCTCTGTCTCTCTCTCTGTCTCTCTGTCTCTCTCTCTCTCTCTCTCTCTGTCTCTCTCTCTCTCTCTCTCTCTCTCTCTCTCTCTCTCTCTCTCTCTCTCTCTCTCTCTCTCTCTCTCTCTCTCTCTCTCTCTCTCTCTCTCTCTCTCTCTCTCTCTCTCTCTCTCTCTCTCTCTCTCTCTCTCTCTCTCTCTCTCTCTCTCTCTCTCTCTCTCTCTCTGTCTCTCTCTCTCTCTCTCTCTCTCTGTCTCTCTGTCTCTCTCTCTCTCTCTCTCTCTCTCTCTCTCTCTCTCTCTCTCTCTCTCTCTCTCTCTCTCTCTCTCTCTGTCTCTCTCTCTCTCTCTCTCTCTCTCTCTCTCTCTCTCTCTCTCTCTCTCTCTCTCTCTCTCTCTCTCTCTCTCTCTCTCTCTCTCTCTCTCTCTCTCTCTCTCTCTCTCTCTCTCTCTCTCTCTCTCTCTCTCTCTCTCTCTCTCTCTCTCTCTCTCTCTCTCTCTCTCTCTCTCTCTCTCTCTCTGTCTCTCTCTCTCTCTCTCTCTCTCTCTCTCTCTCTCTCTCTCTGTCTCTCTCTCTCTCTCTCTCTCTCTCTCTCTGTCTCTCTCTCTCTCTCTCTCTCTCTCTCTCTCTCTCTCTCTCTCTCTCTCTCTCTCTCTCTCTGTCTCTCTCTCTCTCTCTCTCTCTCTCTCTCTCTCTCTCTCTCTCTCTCTCTCTCTCTCTCTCTCTCTCTCTCTCTCTCTCTCTCTCTCTCTCTCTCTCTCTCTCTCTCTCTCTCTCTCTCTCTCTCTCTCTCTCTCTCTCTCTCTCTCTCTCTCTCTCTCTCTCTCTCTCTCTCTCTCTCTCTCTCTCTCTCTCTCTCTCTCTCTCTCTCTCTCTCTCTCTCTCTCTCTCTCTCTCTCTCTCTCTCTCTCTCTCTCTCTCTCTCTCTCTCTCTCTCTCTCTCTCTCTCTCTCTCTCTCTCTCTCTCTCTCTCTCTCTCTCTCTCTCTCTCTCTCTCTCTCTCTCTCTCTCTCTCTCTCTCTCTCTCTCTGTCTCTCTCTCTCTCTCTCTCTCTCTCTCTCTCTCTCTCTCTCTCTCTCTCTCTCTCTCTCTCTCTCTCTCTCTCTCTCTCTCTCTCTCTCTCTCTCTCTCTCTCTCTCTCTCTCTCTCTCTCTCTCTCTCTCTCTCTCTCTCTCTCTCTCTCTCTCTCTCTCTCTCTCTCTCTCTCTCTCTCTCTCTCTCTGTCTCTCTCTCTCTCTCTCTCTCTCTCTCTCTCTCTCTCTCTGTCTCTCTCTCTCTCTCTCTCTCTCTCTCTCTCTCTCTCTCTCTCTCTCTCTGTCTCTCTCTCTGTCTCTCTGTCTCTCTCTCTCTCTCGATGGCAGATTTTCCATTTTCTGAGTAGCAGAAGTGCTAGATAGGTGACAGAAGGATAAAATTAGAAAACACAGGCACTTATCATATGAGGAGAGGAAGCGTGGTTCTCCAGCGGGGACGAGTCCTGACACACGCCGCCTGATTGATTGAAGATCGGTCGTAGATCACGCCGAATCTCATCAACTCCGTCAGGAACACGTGCAGGTCGTATCTCACGCGCGAAATAATCAAAACCGTTTTTTTGTACAAAAAAATGGGGCCTATTTTCAGGAGCTCTGAAATTTATTCGATTATTATTTTATTATTATTTATTTTGCTCTAAAGCACATTGCCCTCCCCTTTTCCTCTTAAATTAGATAAAGTGTAAATAGTTTTTGAAGTTTTCAATATAACTTGTATATTTGTACTGTTTTATAGAATAAATCACTTAAATTATTGAAATATAATGTTTAATCCTTTTCGATCATTTTCAAAAATTGAAATTTAAAAGCTCACATAATGCTTTTTCAGTTTTACTTTTAGTTTGTCTTCCTAATTTGTATTATATATGATTTGTATATAATACATATATATATATATATATATATATATATATATATATATATATATATATATATATATATCCTGTAAAATACTTTAAAATAATTTAATTTAATATATACAGTAAAATACTAAATAGTTTGTCCATCTGAGGTGAATAAAGAAATGAATAATTGAATATTTTGTATTTTTACTGCCCTTAAAAAAAAAAAAAAAAAAAAAAAAAAAAACACGTAAAAAAAAAAAAAAAGTTCATATAATTTAATTAATTGTTGATATATACACAAATATATATATATATATATATATATATATATATATATATATATATATATATATATATATATATATATATATGAAATGGTTTATTATTTTAGGATTTAGGAGTCTGTTTAGTGCTCTTTTCATCTATGGAGCCTAATGAGTATCTGAGCAGAATAATGAGAGCTCTGGTAATGAGTATGAGAATGATTTTTTCATTACTTTAATGAGAATTGGGAAGAAAATGTGCCTCGTTGATGTGGAAAATCATGTTTCGGTTTAACAAAACACTCTTGATGGCATCACAGTAGTCTGTATTTTCTACAGTTGATTTTGAGGTGAAACACTGAAGAGGTTTCTGTCTGGATGAAGAGAGCGGTTGAAACGATCTCGCTGACTCATTGATAAATTGTCTGGTAGTGATGCCGCTGATGGACACAGATTCATGCGCTCGGTCTGAGATGATTCAGGAGGAGCTGTGCGGTGATAAACACTGCCTCCGTTTGAGAGAATTAAGAATGGCCCAAGCCTTCTCTATCCCGTGTTTCTGCTCTGTATCACCTCTGAAAGACACATTAGATCAGTGTGAGTGCTTCTGGACATTTCACCGTCCACACAATCCCACAGATATAAGGAGAAGTAAGAGTGTATTGAGGGGGAAGTGTATCATTTTCTGTGCCACTAGTGCCAGCAAACAGAATAGCAAAAATAATGACTATATATATATATATATATATATATATATATATATATATATATATATATATATATATATATATATACATATATATCTTCACCATTAAATAAAAAATAAATTCCATTATTATTTAGTCATTATTTCATTTTGAATAATATGCATCAATTTCAAACATTAATCTAATTTATATATATATATATATATATATATATATATATATATATATATATATATATATATATATATAATTTAATCAATTGTTGATCTATATATATATATATATATATATATATATATATATATATATAATTTAATCAATTGTTGATCTATATATATATATATATATATATATATATATATATATATATATATATATATATATATATATATATAATATATATATATTCACATTAATTAACTTTATTATATAAAAAAATTGTTCATTATTATTTAGTCATTATTTCATTTTGAATAATGTGCATCAACTTCAAGCATCCATTTTATATATATATATATATATATATATATATATATATATATATATATATATATATATATATATATATATATATATATATAAATATATATATATATATATACAATTTAATTAATTGTTGATCTGTATATATTTATATATATAATATATAATTTCATTAATTAATCTGTTTTAATTATTTGACTACATATATATTTTTATATATATATATATATATATATATATATATATATATATATATATATATATATATATGTATATATATATATAATATATATATAATTGATATTTAATTTATTTGTTCAATCGTTTACTTTATCTTATTATTTTAGTTTTTCTTTTTAAACTATTTTATTAGATGATCGAAACAAGGCTATTAGCAATTTCAATAATGTATTATAATAATCAATACTAATATAATTAATAACAATAACATAATTTCATTTTAAGTAGTTTCATTTGCAAGTTTTTCTATCACAGTTCGCCTTTTTTAGTTTTATTTTAAGTTTTCTCTGCGTTTCGTTTAAAGTCGTTACGTAAAAACAGCGAGAGGGAAAAGTTTGTTTGGTCTCCTCATTGAACTTCCTAACTAAATAAGGAAAAGGTTTTTTCTTGTTTTGAGAAGTAAAACGCAAGCGCTAGAAAAAAAAACAAAAAAAACCCAGAGCCAGCGTTTCCCATTCTCATATCCCTAGCCTCTTCTTTCTGCAAACTTTAGATGACAGGTCTTTGGAGAGCCGGTGGGTTTATTCCTCATCCTGCTGAATTCCTCCTCCGTATCAAGGTACAATTTAAAGAGCCGGAGTCCCAGAGGTCCACTGTCAGGACAGCAGCTGGGGGACGTTTCCCAGCATGCACCGCACAGAAACGCTCCCTAGCTGTCAGTCTCCGTGTTGAGTGACAGCATCTCATCAGGGGGTGAGAAGAGCGTTTTTAACAGGTGCATTAATGCGTCCTGTGGCGCGGAGAGGAAAGCAGATCTTGAAAACAAAAGCGTTCAGAAAGGATCAGCGGGTGGGCGGATGAGAGGAGAGATACAGCTGTGCCTTCTTTCCCACTGAGCAGCAGCAACTTATCATAAGTTAACTGTGAAGAAGAATTGAGCTGTATAATGTCACTGTCTGCTGCTGTGACTTCCGGCTGATGTCCACCTAATGTCCTCGCTTGTCTTTTAGCAGCTTTGCATGATCAAATTTTACTGGATTACCTTACATAAAAATTTAGGGAAAAAGTAAATATATATTTTTATATATATATTTTATTTATATATATATATATATTTTTATATATATATATATATATAGTATATATATATATATATATATATATATATATATATATATATATAGTATATATATATATATATATATATATACAGTATATATATGTTTGTTTTTTGTTTTTTTAAATATCATCAATATTATATATATGTAGAAATATTGATGAGATTTAAAAAATGATAATTTATTATAAAGATAATATTTATATAATATAATAAATATATAATATAATATATTTATATAATATAAATATAATAAAAATAATTTATATATAATATATATATATATATATATATATATATATATATATATATATATAGTGTTGTATTAAATTAAAAATAACATATAATCCTAGAATTCTTAGTGTTAACCCCATCGAATGAATTTTTACTTTGAAACTGTATCTCATGATTGAAACTGAACATATAACAAAATAGGATAAAAAATCCTAATAAATTTGCATACATACTTGCATAAGCTTTCACTTTCAAATGAAAAATAAAAATAAAAATGTATGCAGCAAATCTGGCTAAATTTAACGGCCATTTCTGCGGGAATATCACCGTGTCGTTCCTACTTCCTTTCACACAGATGTTTTGTTGTATTCCGTGAGCTACCGAACAAACCGTCTCTGGAAAGGCACAGATATGAAGCTGGATGTGTGGTTTTAGATAAACTTCAAACTTTAAATATCCAAAGTCGTAACACGATATTCTCCAAGTAATTGTGTGAAAATAATCAAAACTGAGCGAAGTTATGTTTTATGAGGTATGTTTACGTCAATCTCGTGTTCTTGTCAAGACAGAGGACTGACGGACTGACAGTCAATTTTAAGGTTATGATTAAAATAAATGCTTATATTAGTACTTTTTCCCACCTTTAGAGCCCAGTTCTGACCGTTCGTGCAGCATGAGTTGACCCTGAACCGTTCTGTCTACACGTCCGCCAAACCCTATGAGGCCGGCCGTTCACGATTCTCAAGAAATCGCACTCTTATCATATTTCCCAGCTAAGAGGCTTTCTCAACTTCTCGACTTCCACAGTTTGAGGTCCTGAACGGCGGGAAACACGGGCAAACTGGTTTTGAAATGCGGATCTCTTTGATGCTAAGCGCTCCCGTTTCCCAAAGCAGTTTGCGTAAAAAACACAAGAAAGGGCGTAACTCAAGTGAAACACGAAGCTGTAATTTTCCGCGTTATCTCGACCGGTAATTAAAGTTCACATTAGGAGCGCAGCGACATTACAGCTGCGACAACGGACCATTAGAGAGCCAACAGGCCCGGGTCTCTCTTCCTTCCTTCCTCTAGATTTACAGCCGCGGCACGAGTTTAAAAAAAGTGAAAGTTCTCACCTTAAGTGAGTGGTGAAATAGGGCTAATGGAAGGGGACGTCGCGGCAGGAGATTTACGGCGTGTGCTAGTCTCGTTCGGCGATGATCCGGTGACATTAACTGTGTCCGCCTTGCGTTCGGCAGCCGTTCATCACCGCGGGACGTCTAGGGCTGTCGGAGAGCATCTGCAGACGTGCGGTGACCTTCAACGCGGACTGGTTTAGGTCATTCGCGGCGCGCCGCGATTGGGTGCGAGGTGCTAAACGCATCGGGGTGCGCTCTGAGCATCTAAACGGATGGTTTTCTCCGGCGTATTCACTGGAGCCGTTGGCCTTGTGCGTTTAGCTTCATCGCGGAGTGTTGCGCAAATCGCGTTCTGCATTAATCGTGTTGTTTGCGTTTGTAAAATGACTTGATTTTTTTTAGAGGAGCATGCTAATAAATGGCGCTGTTAGCATCTATCACAGCTCAATCGCAATTGGTTTTGTTGCCGGGGTAGGTTGGGTCGAGTATCACTGTTAGCAACATCGACATCTGTTAATCAACGAGACTTCATCCTTTAGTTCCGCAGCATGATTTACAGTCGGGTGTGTGTGTGTGTGTGTGTGTTTCTGTGTACAGCATGCGTGTCTGTTTTTGAGGGTGTCTGTGTGTGTGCATGTGCAGCCACAAGTACCAACATGAGTGTGTGTGTGTGTGTGTGTGTGTGTGTGTGTGTGTGTGTGTGTGTTTCTGTGTACAGCATGTGTGTCTGTTTTTGAGGGTGTCTGTGTGTGTGCATGTGCAGCCACAAGTACCAACGTGTGTGTGTGTGTGTGTGTGTGTTTCTGTGTACAGCATGTGTGTCTGTTTTTGAGGGTGTGTGTGTGTGCACGTGCAGCCACAAATACCAACATGTGTGTGTGTGTGTGTGTGTGTGTGTTTCTGTGTACAGCATGTGTGTCTGTTTTGAGGTGTGTGTGTGTGCATGTGCAGCCACAAATACCAACGTGTGTGTGTGTGTGTGTGTGTGTGTGTTTCTGTGTACAGCATGTGTGTCTGTTTTTGAGGGTGTGTGTGTGTGCACGTGCAGCCACAAATACCAACATGTGTGTGTGTGTGTGTGTGTGTGTGTGTTTCTGTGTACAGCATGTGTGTCTGTTTTTGAGGGTGTGTGTGTGTGTGCATGTGCAGTCACAAGTACCAACGTGTGTGTGTGTGTGTGTGTGTGTGTGTTTCTGTGTTTCTGTGTGTGTGTGTGTGTGTGTGTGTTTCTGTGTACAGCATGCGTGTCTGTTTTTGAGGTGTGTGTGTGTGTGCATGTGCAGCCACAAGTACCAACATGAGTGTGTGTGTGTGTATGTGTGTGTGTGTGTGTGTTTCTGTGTACAGCATGTGTGTCTGTTTTGAGGGTGTGTGTGTGTGCATGTGCAGCCACAAATACCAACGTGTGTGTGTGTGTGTGTGTGTGTGTGTTTCTGTGTACAGCATGTGTGTCTGTTTTTGAGCATGTGTCTGTGTGTGTGCATGTGCAGCCACAAGTACCAACGTGTGTGTGTGTGTGTGTGTTTCTGTGTACAGCATGTGTGTCTGTTTTGAGGGTGGTGTGTGCATGTGCATGTGCAGCCACAAATGTGTGTGTGTGTGTGTGTGTGTGTGTGTGTGTGTTTCTGTGTACAGCATGTGTGTCTGTTTTGAGGTGTGTGTGTGTGCACGTGCAGCCACAAATACCAACATGTGTGTGTGTGTGTGTGTGTGTGTGTGTGTGTGTGTTTCTGTGTACAGCATGTGTGTCTGTTTTTGAGGTGTCTGTGTGTGTGCATGTGCAGCCACAAATACCAACATGTGTGTGTGTGTGTGTGTGTGTGTGTGTGTGTGTGTGTGTGTGTGTGTGATTCAAGAGCATAGAATTTAGGAACACTGACTAAATTGTTCTAAGCAATAACAAAATATAGTATTTAATTTATTTCAACAAATTTATTGCATTTGCTTGATATAATTTTGAGTTACTATATAAATATAATTTATACTAAATAACGTCCAGCTGTGTCATTTATTTAGTTTTCATTTATTAAATTATTTAATTTAGATGTACACAATTTATATTTAACTGTATGTTCATTCAATTTAATTTATAGTGGTGGACAAGGCTACATTAAATATCTAGGATATTAAAAATAAAGTAAAAATAAAGTTCATCAGAAAATTACAAAAAAAACCTTTGTATTACAAATAAAGATTATTGCAGTTTGTATTTATTTATTTTATTTAGCTGTCAAACGATTAATTGTGATTAATCGTGCATCTAAAATAAACGTTTTTAATGTGTGCACTATGTATATAAATACACATGCATGTATATATTCAAGAAAAATATGTTACTCTATATATAAATATGTATTTATACATGGTATAATTTTGTATACACACTAAATCCCAATCTAAACCCTTTCAGAAGTACCAGTACTCATAGAAATCTATACATAGTAGCCAGAATGAGAGGCTTTTGCATCCAAATTCTTTATATATGCATACTAAATATACACAGTACACACACACATATTATGCAAACTAAAATTTTATTTTGAATGTGATAAATCTAGATGAATCTTTGACAGCGCTAGTATTTTT
>NC_056718.1:24104286-24124286 GCF_018831695.1 Puntigrus tetrazona
GTACTCGTTTTCTGAAGTAGTATATGCTTTTGAGTGTGTAGGAGAATAGTAGGCCAACTTTAAGGCGTCACGCTGACAATATTTTTAACATGTTTTAAGTTTTTACTGTGCTTGAATGGAGGAGGTGCTAATTTGATTATTCACGAATGCCTGTGTACTAAATGAGGACGCAGAGTTATATATTTAAGCTGCTTTAAGGCGTGAAGAGATGAGCTTCACAGGACAAACGCGGATCAAAGTTGAGCTTTAAAGGGAGCTGTTACTTCACTTCACTTCTATACTGAATTCTTTTGAAGAAAAAATGCCGTCTTTGAGATAAAATGTTGACTAATCAAGTTTTTACTTTCCATGACAGCATCCTAGCTTTATTGACAGCTATGTCTGAATTTACTTTTCTAAGGTGTCCTTGTTACACATTACATGTACTTACTATTATAATAAGAATAAATTTACATGCAAGCAAATCAAAGCCAAACCCTAACCGTATAGTAAGTACATGTAGTTAATTAATATTACTCAGCATGTTTATTTTACTTTAAAAAGTAAGCCTAAGTTTTAGAATGGTGTATTTGAATATTTAGGCTATATGTAAAAATATACAAAAATGTATATTTATGTATATTTTAAATTATATATTGAATTATATAGTATTTATATATTTAATTTATTGTGATAATAATGTTTAGTAAAAAAAAAAAAAATATATATATATATATATATATATATATATATATATATATATATATATATATATATATATATATATATATATATATATTTGTAACATAATATGCAATTTAATTTAACAGAAAACTTTAATAGGCTAAAATCAATAAAATAATACAACATAAAAAAAGTAAATTAAAAAGCTATTTCAATACCAGTATTCATATATGTACACACACACACACACACAGATATGTATTTATTAGTATGTGTTAAAACTGTGTAAATTCAAATGCACAAATCTATTTACTAGGTATAAACACAATTTAGTATTTTGCTTTTGTCAAGCAAACTGTTCTGAGCGGACATATGTCAGTAATATCAGGCGTCAGGAGTCGATCAGAGCCGTGATCCACATAACCCTGTCAAACACAGCAGCTCTGACCCGCTGTCGTCCGCTCCAGTAACGAACTATGATAAAACCACCATTTGCTGCTTTATTAGTAAAGCACGATTTACTCTTTTGTGCGGCAAGAGAGGAAAGTGAGTGGGATTACAGCAATGCATCAGGAAACATCTTTCAGACAGGAACATAAGACACATTTCACATCCTGAGACTAACAATGTGCTTTTAGCTTTAGTGTTTGTGCTGCGGCAAAGTCATTTCCAGCTGGCCAAATTGACTGTTTCCTTTAATAATTAATTGCTTATCAGGAGAAAGCTATCGGAATAAACTTCATTGCTGTAAAATCTAATTTACATAAAAAGCATGGCTACATTTATATCAAATGGTCATTAATCTACGCTGAGACAGAACATAAAGCTAAAGTAAAGCTATGAACTGATTTTTTTATTTCTTTTTGTAAAGGGGGTCACATGATGTTGCTAAAAGAACATTGTTTTGTGTATTTGGTGTAATTTTGGTGTATTTGGTGAAACGCGTCGATTTTGACAAAGCTGTGCTCTGATTGGCCAGCTCTCCAGTGCGTTGTGATTGGCAGAAATACAAGCACGTGATGGAAATGTTACACCCTTACCGTAATCGATGCCGTGTCGCTATGACGCAAAAACAATAAAACACATTAGTTGCATGCTTTGGAGACATAACTGCTGACTATCATGACTTAGTACTGCCTCGTAACATAAAACAATGTCTGCATTCACGATTGGGAAAGCGACAAACAACAAGCGCTAACATTAAACTGTTTAAAACGTGTGTTTGAATAGTATTTAGCAGATACTTTTAATAAGAAAACTTAACTTACTTAAAGGTTGCGAGTCAGAAGCGCCAGACTGTCCTTGCAGAGTTAGAAGGTGCCTCACTTTATAGTCTCTATTATATTATAGTCTCCAGAACATGGCGCCCTCAGCAACACTACAGCGAGATTGATAGCTGCGCCTTCCGTCTTTGCGTAAACATTTGGGGCGGAGTTTAAAAATCGCACCGGCTGCGATGTGGAAAATGTGGGGCGTGTTTAAACAAGGCTTTGTAGAAAAGTGTGGACATGTCATAACTTTTTAAGTTTATCTCTTTGGTTTTGAAACGCATCTATGCTGCTTGTAACACTCCAAAGAGAACTGAAAACCTGAAATGCCATTATATAGCAGATATAAACAATATTAAGCGGCACTAACAACTAAACATTGGTAATAATCAGAAATGTTTCTTGAGCAGTAAATCATCAATGATTTCCGAAGAGTCACGTGACACTGTATACCGGAGCACTGTGCTAAAAAAAAAAATAGAATTGTGAGAATTCTGAAGAAAAATTCAGTATGTATGTAAACATGGAACTGTTTAGATTTTGCAGTTTTGAAAAAATAGAATTGCGGGGAAAAAAGTGATGTCACATGATGTCAACAAAACAAAAGTCAGTAATTGGTCAAAATAGTGAGCTATAAACTCTGAGGAAAAAAGAGAAATTTGGAATATAAATTGGAAGAAAGTTGAGATGTAAAGAAAAATTATAATAAAAATTGGAATTACCCGTCATGCACCTGGGTTTGTCCAATTCCATTCAAATTCACACTGAATGGAAACCTTAACTGGCTGACTCACCTGACGTTCATCTTCCTCTCTTCATTTTGTTGTTCTAGAGCTAAAAAGCCGTCTTTGAAGTGAAAAGAGAAAGGAATATGAAATGAAAGGAATATGAAATTACCCAGCGAAGTCCAAACTTGTTCGACCTTCCCAGGAGGAGCGTGACGGCAGCGTTTGATTCTCTCTGCTGAGGTCTTCATGAGATGCTGCATGGTGAGAACTTCCAGCTCTTTGAATCAGCTCTCGCTCTCCGCACGGCTGCTGGAGTTATTGAGGCTTCAAACGTTAAAAGTTAACATTTCAAAACTTAAGTGGCGCATCATGTAGAGAACAATCCCAAACGAATCCGTGTGAACAATTACAAAATAAAACAATAAAAAATGTGGCAATATTTTAAGACAGTAACAAAATGCTGGATTAAATACATATGAGAATAAATGAATGCATAAATAAAAAGGTGATATAAAAATAAAGAAAGAATAGTAATAATAAGATAAAATTTAAATAAAGGGTGAAAAGGGTAATGCAAAATTTTAATACACTTATGTTAAAGCAACATTTTAGTTTAATTTGATTAGTAAAATAATTCAGCTAAAATTTAAGTGTGAAAATTTTTTTTTAAATGGATATATATATATATATATATATATATATATATATATATATATATATATATATATTTATATATATATATATATATATATTTATTATTTTCACACTTCAATTTTAGTTGAATTATTTTACTAAGAACCTAAAAATGACTTAACTACGGATACAAATACTAGAAACACATATAAAATTACAGATGGTGTATCTGCCAAGTGCAATATAAGTCACATCTGCCAAATATATATAATATATATATATATATATATATATATATATATATATATATATATATATATATATATACACATATGAATAACAAAATCTACATATATCCTGTCCTTAAAACAAAGTGAGACAAGATGCTTTCTGAACCTTTTAGTCCAAATATAAGCATGCTGCCATCTTAGACAATGGTAATGCAGCAACTCTATTTAACACATCACCTCATGGACATCTTTAATAGATGTTTGTACAGCGGCAGGAACATTGCATTAAAAGAGCTTTAAAAGCAGAAGCTGTGTTTGAGTTATTAGTGCTATTAGAAAAGTCCTGTTCAAAGGTTTTAAAAAGATAATAATACTTTGAATAAGCAAGAATGCAGTAAAATATTTTCCACAATTTTTACTAGATTTGCGATCAACAAAAATGCGGCCTTGCTGAGCGTATGGACTTCTTACAGTAAAATGTATAAATCTTATTGAACCGGGCTTCTTACGGCAGTAGAAGTTAGCCTGTTTAATTAATTCTCACACTGTAATGAGGCCAAAGCAAAGTTTTGCAGATGAGTGAAAGACTTGTGAAGCTGCCGAGGTTTATCTCGGTCTCGCGGATGCTGTCGTGGGATTCCTTAAGAAAGGAGTGAGGCGCAATCGCGCTTCCTTCACTAACCTGAAGTGTTCAGAAAGATGGGAATACTTCAAACCGAGGCAAACATCACAGTCTGTCACGGTGAAGCTCTGACAGATCACCAGCCTGCAGTGGATGAGGAGATGAGGAGAGAAGCGGGCCGTCAGGGAGAAGATGTTTCACAATCATAGGGTTTTTGTTTTCACACACGCTCCACCGCTGCTGGAAACCGTCAGTGTTTTTCACTTCAACTCCAGCAATCCCAAAATCGCAGGCACGTTTTACAACAAGTGGGGTTGAGACTTGTTAACAAAACCTTCAAAATCCAGCGACCGCGCTGAGACTCAATCAGTCAGAAGTCTGGTCAAAGCTTGCATTTTGATTGCAAAGACGTTTTTGCGGTTTTTGAAATATTGCGTATATTTTATAGACATTATAAAAAATTACGGAGGCTTGCATTTTGACTGCAAGCACAAAAACGTTAAATAATATTTGATTTTTATACATTTTGAGTATTTGTACTATGAATTCATAAATACATGTTTGAAATAATTTTTATTTGAATATTTAGAATATATATAAGCTTGCATTTTGATTACGAAGTCAAATGAAACTGATATTTGTTTGAATATTTAATATATTTTTAAATATTTGCAATAGGTGATTTATTATTAAATAAAATGAAAATGTTGAAATATCACACACAAAACGGAAAAGTCTGTTTTGACATTTTCAAAAAATTAAATAATGTTTTGATTTTTTGACTTTAATTGGAATGCGCAATGAAAAAAACATGATTATCGAAAATTGTTAAAAGCGGAGATATCTGTTTTGCAAGTGAACGTGTCAAGTGATGGGTCACTGGTTAGTTCTGAATCTCTCGAATGTGTTTTACCTCATAACACGTCTGTCCTCTCAATCTCTTTTCATTTATTTTTCGGCTGAAGTACAGAGAGTGAAATGTCAAGCTGGAATCATATAACACACACAGAGAGGAGACTTATCTGAACCTGTCTCAGCTGCCAATAACACATATATGTGTGTGTGTGTGTCTGTGTGTGTGTGTGTGTGTGTGTGTGTGTGTGTGTGTGTGTGTGTGTGTGTGTGTGTTATAGGTGCATTTCTCAGAGAAAAAACATTAAAATTGATTAAATACTAATCTGAATAAAAATAAAAATATAATATTTTTAATATATATTTTATTTATATAAAGTTTATAGTTTATATATTATTATAAGTGTATTTCTCAAATGAATATAAATACATAAATATAAATAAATAATAAATATATTTTCAGTTTTTTACATTGCTGCATTAAATTCATGATATGGGTGCATTTCTCATAGAAATTAAGAAATAAAATGATATCAAGAATTTATCAAATAATAATAGGAGAAATTAAAGTGAAATATTAAAATGTTTATTATAAATGTTATTTAATTTGTCAAATAATTTATATTTTTTTACATTATACCATTAATTTAATGACAATTCAATTATTATAATTTAACTATTACATTAATGAGGACATTATTATCCACTGATTTATATATAATTACATATATAATGTTCTCTATTATAGATCAGTTTGAGTGCTAACATTATTTTTTAAATCAACAAACACTGTTAGACACTTTTAGACACAAAAAATTAATAAATAATAATAATAAATAAATAAATAATATATATATATATTATAGGTTATAATATAGGTTATAAAACTTTTTGCAGCAATGTGCTAAAACCCAGCAGAGCATCTTATCAAGCAAGTATAAATAATAATAACAGTTTTATCCAGCGTTCGTATTAAACTTGAGCTGCACTATGTGCAAGCGCATTTCTAAACTAATAACAATTTGCGTCGAAATTCAGAAAACCGCGCAGGTGGCAGGTTGGAGATCAGGAGTCGGCGGTAAAGTCACTGCGGCACGAATGAAAACAAAGCACTCGGTGTGCTGTAAACACTATTAATACCGCCGAATGAAGTGCAGTAATGAAAGAGTGGGCGGCTGGCTGCTGATAATGGCCAGGATAATTTGTTTAATTGGTGTCATTACAGCAGTACAGAGATGCTCAGCGTGAAACAGAGCAGAGCTTTGCTTTTAGGAGCATCGCACTGCTCGCTGGCAACACCTGACTCCAGTTAAGAGACCAAACACAACGACATGAAGCCTGAGAAATGCATTTTACACCGAATCGCATTTGCATTAAACTGACATACCCTGCTGTAGATGTTCCTGCGCTTTGGCCAAATAAAGCTTGCATCCTTTTACTCTACCAGCTGATATTAAATGACTAATTGAATATTTGTGCATTGATTTATTCATTCTGCACACTCTTTATGCATTTATTTGTCATTACTCGCTCCTTTCTTTCTCAGTTTCGGTCTTCCAGTGCCCCACGCGATGCTTTATTTATTCATTTTACGATTTTATCTGTCCTCTCTTTCTTTCTTTTTCAGTTTCGCTCTTCATTTATTTATTTGCCTGTCATTAGTCACTCTTTTCTTTCTTTCTTTATTGATCCTCAATGCCTGCACTCTTTATATTCGATCAGTTAGTTTCTATAGAAATGTTTGCATCAAGCTGGGAGGCTAGTCGTCACGCTGTATTTTAAAATATATGCATATTTACAATCCCGCACAGACATATAATAAAGCGATAAAAATGCATATTTCTAATAATTTGCATCGATAAATGTTTTCGCGTTTTTAGCGGCGTCTTGCCACAGTATGACATTATTAAGTCTTAAAAAAAATATATGTCCCAAAAGATATTGCAAACACATAACATCTAACTAAAACTTTAAAAGACAGAACTGACAGAAATTGCAAAAGCTATTTTGAACGAGCATGCCATGGATTATAAAGTGCTTTGTTGTTGTTTTTCTGCAGGAATGCATTAACTGGAGGAAGAGAAGAAGGCCGGGCGTGATGGAGGCTCTTGAAAGAGGTGGATGCATCTGTCTAATGATTGTTTTACTCACACGATACCTGCTCTTTCAGCTGTGTTGTTCTCCAGCCGCGCAGGAGTCACGGGTGAGGTATAAACACGATGGTGGGCGGGTGGGCGGATGAAATCGATGCTGTTGTTTCTGCGCTTCTGCCAGGAACGCGGTGCGAAGAGCAGGACCGAGCTCGAAGCGGATCGGAGGATTTACCCACGAATCCTCTACAAACTGACCCCCTATTACGGCGTCCGCCACTACCGCCGCCCGCCTGACATTTGGCGCTCCGTCTTGAGAAGACTTTCAATATTGCATTCGCGAAGCATTGCCACGGTGACTCGAGATCCACGCCGCGATCAATAATTCTGTGCTCGCATGCGAAATAGAAAGCGGATAAAAATGGACCTTTGAGGAAAAAAAAAAATTGCTGCGTAACAGGGTTGAAGTTTTCAGAAAATGCATTGAACAATGCATTGTAGACTAAGGCACACATACATATAAAATAAAAGGCTATTGACATGCATATATTTATATATGTATATATATACATATATACATATATATATATATATATATATATATATATATATATACATATATGCATATATATATATAGCCAGGAGGTAGATTATATATATTTTTTTTTAAAACAAGTTTTAAATAACAATGACATTTAAAGCCAAAAATATATAAATATTAAATACTTTAATTGGTATATTAAAAGTGCTAATTATAATTTCAAGATATCTTGGTATCAGATTTTAAATGAGAAATGCATTTATATATACATTTTAAATATTAATATAAATGTACATACATTTTTAAATGTACATTTTCTAAAATTAATAAAAATTTGCAATTGACAAAATTTTTTAAAATATTTATATAATCTAATAAAATACCAATATTTAAGAACAAGTTGTTCTTATATATTTCCAACATAATCTTCACTGGCTGAAAAGGTTTGAAACAGCAGACTATTAAGCAGCATGTTTTAATGAATCATGCACATGCAGTTTTAATAAGCTCGTTTTAATCAGTGCTTCGGAGCCTGATCTCAGGTGAAAGCGAGCAGCAGCTCTCAGCGGCGAGAGGCAAGCGCTGTAGAGATCTTGTCAAGCAAAATCTGCAGAAAGCGTCACGACGGCTCAACGTCTGACCCTCCTGTGACTGCTGCAGAGAAAAGCCGCATGTTCATTTCATCACAGTACAGTGAGCCTTTATATCACTTCACATTATTATGTTGACTGTCCAAACCAAAGAAAGTTCAAAGAAAGTTAGCCCAAAGTTTAGCCCAAAAATATGCAATTAAAGACACTCAGTTTCTTAGAAAGTAAAGCACATAAAGATGCTTCACATTTTGTCTGAATGGTTCCATGAAGAACCTTTAATATCTGAAGAACCCTTCTGTTCAGTATAGACAGCATTTGTACTGAAATAGCACAGCATATATTTATATAATCTATTTATCATAACTTTATGGATTTTGGATGTGTTTTGGTGTCCTTGAATGGAGCAGTGTTAGTCTTACTGATGAGATGCTGTCAGAGAGAGAGAGAGAGAGAGAGAGAGAGAGAGAGAGAGAGAGAGAGAGAGAGAGAGAGAGAGAGAGAGAGAGAGAGAGAGAGAGAGAGAGAGAGAGAGAGAGAGAGAGAGAGAGAGACAGAGAGAGAGAGAGAGAGAGAGAGAGAGACAGAGAGAGAGAGAGAGAGAGAGAGAGAGAGAGAGAGAGAGAGAGAGAGAGAGACAGAGAGAGAGAGAGAGAGAGAGAGAGAGAGAGACAGAGAGAGAGAGAGAGAGAGAGAGAGAGAGAGAGAGAGAGAGAGAGAGAGAGAGAGAGAGAGAGAGAGAGAGAGAGAGAGAGAGAGAGAGACAGAGAGAGAGAGAGAGAGAGAGAGAGAGAGAGGACAGAGAGAGAGAGAGAGACAGAGAGAGAGAGAGAGAGAGACAGAGAGAGAGAGAGAGAGACAGAGAGAGAGAGAGACAGAGAGAGAGAGAGAGACAGAGAGAGAGAGAGAGAGAGAGAGAGAGAGAGAGAGAGAGAGAGAGAGAGAGAGAGAGAGAGAGAGAGAGAGAGAGAGAGAGACAGAGAGAGAGAGAGAGAGAGAGAGAGAGAGAGAGAGAGAGAGAGAGAGAGACAGAGAGAGACAGAGAGAGAGAGACAGAGAGAGAGAGAGAGAGAGAGAGAGAGAGAGAGAGAGAGAGACAGAGAGAGAGAGAGAGAGAGAGAGAGAGAGAGAGAGAGAGAGAGAGAGAGAGACAGAGAGAGAGAGAGAGAGACAGAGAGAGAGAGAGACAGAGAGAGAGAGAGACAGAGAGAGAGAGACAGAGAGAGAGAGAGACAGAGAGAGAGAGAGAGAGAGAGAGAGAGAGAGAGAGAGAGAAATGTATTGATCATGAAGTTTCTGTATAGCCCAGACACTCAGAATAACATGTGTTTGCTGTATATCTGCCGTTCTGATATTGAAGAACTTCTTTAATTAGTTCTGTGATTTCCCTAGCGAGTTCCCTTGCTGTCTACTCCCTACATAGGCAACAGTGTTCTAAGGCAGCATATTAACTGCAATGAAACCTGAGAAGTGAGTAATTGAAAGTTTTCATAGGCAGACAAAAATAGCAAACAAATTTCTCACACACGAATCAAATGAGACACCCGATTCATAACAGATTCTGATATAACAGGCCAGTTACACTAACAGAGTAACTGTCTTAAAGGGACAGTCCACCCCCCAAAAATTACATTTGCCAAAAACTTCCGTCTAAGACTTAGATGGTGTCATTACATGGAGATCATTCCGGCGGCCCCCATTCCTCGTAGAGCATCCGTCGCTGAGCAAATGACACAAGGCTACACTCCTAAAAACAAACCAAAAAATTAATATATAAATGATAAAACAAACTCTTGGGGGCGATATCGGTTAACTTAAGTGCGTTTTATACGTTTTTGTACAGCCTATGATGACTTGCGGTAGACTTTGAAGCAGTTTTTCTTTCATTAGACTCTAGCATGCGCACAATGCTATTTCGAGTTTCGTAATTGGAGTATTACCCTTTGTGCCAACCTCAAATCCCACACGTTTTGTGCTCCTTTCCGGCACGAAATGTCACATCTCTTTATGAGATTTAGCTGTTTTCTTTTTATTTAGAGCTTGCGCGCTGCAAGCAAAACTCGTGCGTCCCTTTCTAGCAGAATCCTCCAGCATTCAACTCGACCTAACTCCAAGGTAATTTGCGGAGATCTCGGAGATGAAAACAGCATCCGATGCAGGTTACCCAACGCCGGTTAATGGCGTTCAGCTGGGCCTCTTTCCGCGCTGAGAATCCAAGGTGAAGCAATGATCCGAGAGCTTCCCGAAGCGATTTGCTGTATGTTTTCTGAACCGTTAGAAGTAATTACTTCTAAGAGACCTGACCGGCCCGAGACCTTTTGAGTCGGGACTTGAGTCGCGACTAACAATGCCGAGTTTTCTCTTTCGCAGAACAGGAGAGAGGAGATTGATTAAACATGTTTTTTCCTCGCGCCTTTGATGTTAATGACGCGCGCAGTGACTCTGGGCGTGAGAACATGGCGTCTCCTCCGAGGAGCAGATGTGATCAAAGATCCTCTCCGTCTCAGTCGGACTCTCCGTCCGGCTCGATATTTGAACAGAGGATGAGCTTGAAGCTCGCATATTCATGAAACCAACTTGCGAGGAGCAGGCCTTTGAAATAAAGCCGCATTTGGGATTTGTACCTGTTGAACAGAGGTCTTTTTTACCTGAGATTTTTACCTGTTGCGTCGCACCAATCTCTCAGGAGCGCTTTTACTTCACTACATTCACTAATACAATTATTGCACATTTTGGACATTCTAATTAATTCAGTTGATGGGCCTGCGCGTCCATTTATTAATAAAGCCTCATCTATTATGCATTGCGATGGCGAGTTTTGTCTAAGACCTATTTACATTTTCATCCGGTTAAGTCGTGCAGTCGAAACGAAAGGTCTTTTCGGTGTCTTGCGTTTCCAAAGAGCGGCCGCCGTTGTTCGTCGCTTAATTCAAGCGCGAACCGTTCATCCGCTAATATTTCGTGAGCCCCAAGCCCTGGAACATCCTGCAGCAGTTCGTTTACCAATTAGCCGTATGAGTTATACTTTCCATACGTTATATAGAGCTACAGAGCGACTTCGGTCCGGTTTGAGCCGTCGTTGACGTCTAAAGAAGACGCTGAGAGACAAATCATTTTTGGTTGATTTGGAGATCTCGTTTAAGACTTCTTAAGATTATTTTCCTGCATTGTCCTCTATAAACGATACGGTTTGGATCAGTCTTTTCTTCAACGCGGAAGATCTTCTCTCTCCGTCCGTGGCTCTGTCCCGTCAGGTGCATTACGTCTGCCGTGTATATTATTTATTTCCTCCTGCTCCTGTCTTTCTGTCCTCCTTTGTCCTCGTTGTGTCCTCCTGACAGACTCGGTGATGGCTCGTGTTCTGCTGGGACGTCCGTCTTGCGTTTGTCAGACTTTCGGCTGTTTTCCTAAATTCTTGGGGTTTTTTTTTACTTCCCAGGAGGCACCTGCTTAAACAAGAAGAGCGTTGATCACGGTTAGCTTCTAAAGAGAAGCTTTAAAAGTCAGTAAACCTAAAAAAGCAGTATGTGCACGCTGTAAAAGCCGGTCAAGTTGTTGTATTGCTATAAACAATTGACTCTCCATATTGAATTTTCCCTGTTTTTTGAATTGCGCATTGCATTGTGGTCCAAAAAAACAGTCCGTCCTCCCTCTTAAATGCTGCTATTTGTTTGCTACGCAGACGAAACCCCGTCAACCAGCGACAGTTTGTTTCTCTAAAACCCCATTGTATCGGCGTGGCGGAATTGTGAACGCTTTCTTTCCCAGATGTGTTCAAGATCGCGTTTATTCGTCACTGCGACGTCGACTCCCTCTCGGTTTTGCGAGCTGGAGTCTCACCTCGTGCGGAGAGAGTAGTTGCCATAGTTACCATCACACCTGTTTCGGCTAATGAGTTAACCTACTTCCAGATCCCTAATGTTTCTGGAGTCTTGCGTTTGTGTTGCGTGCTGCATTTTCAAGTGCTTTTCCTGATTCTGAACGCGTCTGGGTGGCTCTATGATGAACAATAGCGTTCTGCACCTTAAGAGTAGCCTCTTGCAATTTTTTTAAATGCAATGCACATGCATAACTGACTAATGTGCAATGTTGCATCCGCCCTTATTTTGTAGTTCGAATGGGCGAGACTTCCGGTTTAATTTATTACAGTAACCATAAACACAGCATTGGTTTATAGCAAACAGATTTGCCGATTAAGTGTGCTTTTCCCCCAACATTGGCTATAATGAATTTCGCATTGTATAAATCTTTAAAAAACGACTTTTTTCGCCCAGAGAACTTCGCCGCATGAACACGGCCAGCTCAAAGTCTTCCAATCTCTTGTTTTGTCTCAGGATAACGTGGAAACCTTCTAGATAAACCCAGAGTCTGTGATGGATCTGCCTTGAACGCTACAGAGCCGCAGAAACCTGCCAGACGGGTTCTTGTTCTGGCTCCGGCTGAAACCCGCGACAGATTCCCGCTCTGAAAGACATCCGTTACAACGCTCTAGCGCCGAGAACGCCACTCGAGGGACTGGACCTGGACTTCAGCGATAAGAGACGCCTGCTAACCTTAGCTTTATCAGGCGGGCTGGATTACACAGGCGCACGCGAGATACGGTCAGCTGAGAAGATATAGCGGTAAATAAACGGGGGGTTAAACCTGACGGGCGGGAAACGGCTTAAGACAAGAAAAAATAAAATCGGTGCAAGTGAAATATCGAGTTACTAAAATAGTAAGATTTGGAACAGAGAGCAAAATATGACTCAACCGCGCCCTCTACAGTGACAACAAACAACGCTCGGCCTTTCCTCGAGACCCAAATAAAAGTTTGCGGTTCACTGTAAATATGCTACAGTTGTGTTAAACCTGTCAGAAACGTTGATTGATAGCCGCGGATGATTTACGGTCTCCCGTCGCGTCTCATTTGCGATCGGGTCGCTGTCATGTTTCATTCATCTGTTGTTTAATGCCGCGGCCGTTCCGTTTTCTTTCCAGGCCACGTTTCAATGTCATAGCTAGTGTGTTTTACAACGGATTTGTGATGAATATAACATTAGCGTGCACAAAGGCTTACTCGTTCTTCTGCATTCGACGAAGCGCTTTGGGAGTCCACGACAATACAAAACCTCGCGATTTTAAGCTGTGATCCTGTTCCAAAGGATAGCATTACATTTCTCCTTCTCGGAGATGGCCAAGATCTTGTAATGCATTGGCGGAAAAGCAGATGAAAAATGTTCATACGTAGTTATCAACACTATTCCAAAAATG
The DNA here is from genome assembly GCF_018831695.1 of Puntigrus tetrazona. Classification (NCBI taxonomy): domain Eukaryota; kingdom Metazoa; phylum Chordata; class Actinopteri; order Cypriniformes; family Cyprinidae; genus Puntigrus; species Puntigrus tetrazona. The sequence goes on from NC_056718.1 coordinate 24,117,757, forward strand.
TAAAAAAAAAAGTTAATATAGTAGGCCTAGCGTTAACTGGACTGAAAGAAAAAATCAGCTAGTTGTCAAGGCAACATTTATCATTTTAACTGTAATAAAAACTGGTACAGAAAGTGATCTACAAATCTTCAGTCGAAATCTTTTAAACATGAATTTAAACAAAATCATAAATCAAAAAATGTAAAATATGAAACTAAGAAAAATGCATTATTATTGTTGTTATTATTATATTTTTATATTAAAATAATCTTTTTTCCTAATATCAGTATTATTACGTGTTGATATTATTTTGCATATTTGTTTATTTCAGTCATTCCACTTTTTATTTCTACACTTTCTGTTTGGTGTTTCACGTGAATGAAGCGCTGCCTCCATCTGCAGGCCGAGAGGCAGCAGCGCGTCATCACCATCACCATGGCGACCTGCAAGATTTGGGGGAAGCCAATTGCGTGCAATCAATGAGAGCCTATATTTAGAATCAGCTGCATTATTAGTCACTACACACCTGTATGATTTCACCACGATACGCATATTGTATTGTTTAACTCCACAGGCTCACTGAAAGATCTTATTCTAATGTAGCCTGTTCATTACTGACATCAAGTAGAGCATGAGAAAAAAGCTGATAGCTCCATTCTGTTTTTTAATAAATATAGAACATAAAAAAGAGTTATCTTCAGCTGATGATTATTGAAAGGACATTGTTTTGGAGCAATTTAATGTGTAACATGGCTTTAAAAAAAAAAAAATATATATATATATATATATATATATATATATATATATATATATATATATATATATATATATATATATATATAAAATAATAATAATATAAATATATATAATAATAATAATAATATATAGAAATGTATTATTAATAATAAAAATTAATGTATATATTCTTCCTTTTTTTTTTTTTTTTTTTTTTTTTTTTTGGTCCAGGTATTATTGACTTATTTCCCCTTCCTGCGATGGAAATGATTATGTCAGTTCATCTTAGTGGTTTAATTCCAGGTTATAAATGTTAATTAATCTGGCATTTCTCAGTGGAACATGTTTTCCATTAGATTATTTCTGCTTCCTCCTGCGCACTATTTGCATTTGCGCTGATTTTCATTATTTATGAGGCTCTGATCCCGCAGAGAGCAAATGAGGGGTTCATTTGTCAAGAAGCAACCCTCTGACAGCGTGTTAACACTTAGAAAGAATAACTGCTCAAATTATTCATGCTCATTATTCAGCTGAGTGAAGATCACTGGAAAAGTATTATGTAAGACAAAGGGGACGATTCGTGTTTTCATTTCATTATTACTTGAATTATGTGGTGTCGTGAATCTAGTGCATGCAAATTCAATGCCGCACATGTGAATATCATCTGATATTTATTGTCAATATGATGCATGTGTAAAAATCACTGTTACTGTGGTAAGTGTGAGGAGACGATGGGAACAGTAGATGGCAGTGTGATCTCACGCGTATATATTCTTCACAATTGTTCACCTGCAAGATAGGCTATTGCCGTCCCATGTTGTTCTTAAAATTAAGGTTTGCAAATAAATATGTGATGGAATGCTTCATGAATGCCTGGAAAAAAATAAATAAATAAATATTAATAATTTTGAAAAAGTGCAATTTAGAATATTGCTTTTAAGTAAATATCTAGGAAAATAAACTAACAAAATAAAAATAAATAAAAATAAGCAAATACATAGATGCACTCTTTTTAGCTTGATTAGCTTTTCATATATATATATATATATATATATATATATATATATATATATATATATATATATATATTGTATAAAAGTGATGGAAATGTTAATAACTTTAAAAAAAGATGCACTGATGTTTCAACTTTATTTTTTTGATTATGTTAAATAGTTTTTGTAGACAACTAAAAATTATGAAATTAAATGGCCGATAAAGTAAAATTAAGTGTATCACATTTCAGTAAATAATACAAAATGTGTTTAAATAAACACATGGTATTTAAACTGTATGTAATAATATAATAAATAGATTCACTGATGATTCGATCAATTTAAATTCCTTTTTTCGTAATTATAATTAGTAAACATAATTCATCTTGATTATTTTTTTTGCAGTAAAAAGCGCTCGAATCACATCAGAATCACACATTCACACCGTTTCATATCTGTTTCTATCTTTTTTTTTTTAAATGCGATTTATTAATTCTTAGGCTTGAGAAAATATTGCTTTTAAATGGCATTTTAGTGAAATAACATGAAAGGCCATTATAATGTGTAACACGGCTTTTTCAAAAATGTATTTATTTCCTTCGCCGGGCTTTTTGCTCCAGGTTTAAAGTATCATTGTGATGGAAGTGATTGCGTCGGTTCATCTTACTGGTTTAATTCCAGGTTATAAATGTTAATTGATCTGGCATTTCTCTGTCAGATCGTACAATCATAACTTGAGTAAACAGGGAAAAGAGTGACTGCGTGTGCTTGTAGGAAACATAAAGAAATGTAAAGACGTTTGCCTCGTTAAAGGTCTGGTCTGCGGTTACGCCACAGGCCTGTTTAACTCCCACTCAGACCGAATCTGAGCGCGCTTTTCATCCCAGCTTCTGTCCACGCCAAAGCATCGCATGTTCAGATCAGAAGGAGGTTACAGCGTTACCGTATATGTGTTGCGTTGATGATGCACGCTTTACTCCACATTTAGGCCTGAGACGTTTGACCAAGCTGGTTTAGAGATACAGCTCAGACTCTGTTCGAAAGAATACAGACCTAATTTAGTTTGCAGGTGAACATGCATCATTTTTATTTTTCAGTTTTTAGATTTTTGTACCCGATATGACCCTCTTTTAGTTTGCCCTCCAAAAACACACCTGGTCTAAACAACCATCCCCCGGTGTTTATTTATGGAGATATACAGATATTTATTTATGGAGATGATGTAGTACAGACATGCTTGTAAAGGTGACCCTCGACAATCCCGCAAGCTGTTCTTACATTTTCGGTCAATTTTAAAATTACAAAGATTTTTTCTACCACTTTGTGTAAAAGTATTGTATTGGTTCGCATGTGCATTTTTATTTGTTTTATTTATTTTTATTAATTGCATAAATTGTGGTATTTTTAATTATTATTATTCCACATTGTTTTACTACCCCTTAAAGATGAAAAAGATGATATTCCAATGCCATGATGCTTTCGAATAATTACCTGGTTGAATAAGTATTTATTTGCATATGTAATATTTATTTAAAAAGGAAAATAAAATATTGCCATGGTAAGAGTGTTGCTCTTAAATAATGCTATTTATTTATTTGCGCGTGTAATATTTATTAAAGCATGCAAATTTGACATCTGTTTAATGCGTGCATGCATTTATGTATTTTTTAAATTATGCGTCCATAAAAATATGCATAGAAATGCTGCTGTTGTTTATTTATTTATGAAGTGGAAATGGAAGATATTGCATTGCTGTAAATAAATAAAACTAATTAAAAGTAATATTGAATACTGTAAGCTTATGACAAGTTAAACCAAACTTTTGATTTCCTCAGTAACACGTTATGTTAACTTTGATGAAGTGCATTAAGGTGTATTGCATTAACCATTTACTGCATGGCAGAGCAAGGTTAATGAGTTAATAGCGTGTGATGCGATGGTGTGTGTGTGTGTGTTTTATATTCTCCACAGACAGACCCCAGTGACAGTGAGCGGGTCCCGTGAATGATGATGGTCGGTGCGGCGCTGACATGCGCAGTGCGCGGATGCTGCTCGGTGGATGTGTGCGTCTGCCCGCTGATTTCATCTCACACACGCGCTCCTCTCCATCCTTCAGGATCTTCCTCCGGAGCGGCGGGGATTTTACGGTACGTGAGTCTGTTCGCGCGTGCAAATAAACGCGTTTGCGGCGGCGCGCGCCGGACGCGTCTCGAACCTAGACGCGCGTGCGGCACGACTAGGATAAACACGCGCGCGGCGTTGAGATGCACGCAGCGTTTCTGGTCGTGCGCTTGATAGCCAGCGACGTTTTTTGGGGGCTTCAGCAGCAATTTTGGACGTAAACACAGCGGCGTTCCAAGTCTGCGCTACAGTTAGGACGTCGGAAGTGTGTGGAGCGATTTGGAACACGATTACAGACGCGTTCCGAGTCAACGGCAGTTTTGGTCTTGGCGTGTGTGCGCGCGCGTAGCGTTTTTAGGCATCATAACAGACACTTCCAAGTCAGCAACATTGTAAGACTCGCCTGTGATGCGGTTTGTGGGTTTTGAGAGCGGCCTGTTGCAGCGAGTCTCGTGGATGGAGAAAACACGTTGACGTCTGAAGAAGCTGGTTTAGGGTATGGTTGTATTTTTAGGACTGTGTGATGTGTCTTTTGTTTACAGCCAAATGACTTCAAGAGCTGATGCTAAAGAAAATCATTGATTTATTGTGGTACATGAACACTTGTTTTAAGTGCAGGAAAAATCTATCTATCTATCTATCTATCTATCTATCTATCTATCTATCTATCTATCTATCTATCAAAAGCTAATTTTTCGTTTAAATTCGACTGATGCATGCTGTTATGCAGTCATGTTTTCACTGTATTTTATTTTTTCGCGTGCCCTATGTATGTGTACTTCCATAATGCGACCTATTTAAGAAAACCCACAGGGTGGGACTCTATTTTATTCATTAGGAATTGATTGGATCGTGAAAAGGGGTGTCTGCAGCAGAACGAAAGTCGTGGGTTTGGAGAGAGGCGTGGAAAGTGTATGGGATTCATGGTGTCAGATGAAAAGGAACGTCTAGATGCAGAGCAAGTTCTTACAATTTGATGAATAATTATAAACTTTTTTTATACAGAATGTGCACTGATATACGGAAGCCTGTTAGCATCACTAATCTGTTTTCTTGCAGTTCTGACTTTATTTCTCACAGTTCCAAATTTACATCTCATAATTTCAAGTTTATTTCTCACAATTCCAAATTTATATTTCACAATTCCAAGTTAATATCCCAGAATTCCAAGATTATATCATTACAATTTCCAAATTTACAGACCGCAATTTCAAGTTTACCTCTCAGGATTCAGAGGTTCTCACAGGATTCAAGTTAACCTCACAATTCGGAAGATATAGCTCACAATTCCAAGTTTATTTCTCATAATTCCAAATTTATTTCTCACAATTTGGAATTTATATCTCTCTCACAATTTCCGAGATTGTATTTACAATTCCATCACAATTCCAAATTTACATTTCATAATTCCAAGTTTTTCTCAAAATTCCAAGTTTATATCAAGAGTTTATATCTCAGAATTCAGAGTTCACATTTTAAAATTCGAGTTTATTTCTCACAATTCGAGTATACACCTTGCAATTTCAGTTTATATCTCACAATTTTGAATTTACACTCTCAAAAATTATATTTCTCAATTCCGAGTTTATATTCTAGAATTTCAAGATTGCATCTTACAATTTCCAATTTTACATCTCACAATTTCAAGTTTATCTCACGATTCCAAGTTCCCTTTCAGTCGGTCACTCCGAGTCACGTCGGATGAATTGGGAATCCCAACTCGTCGGTCATCCGACGTAACGTCTTCGTTCCTCAATTAATCTCACAATTCGAATTTATATCTCGCAATTCGAGTTTATTTCTCACAATTTGGAATTTATATCTCTCACAATTCCGAGATTATATTTTATAATTCCGAGTTTACATATCACAGTTCCAAATTTACACCTCATAATTCCAAGTTTATATTTCACAGTTTGAATTTGCTTCTCATAATTCCAAGTTTATTTCTCACAGTTCCAAATTTATCAGTTTGGAATTTACATCTCAAAGTTTCAAGTTTCCATTTCACGGTTCCAAGTTTATCTCACAAATTTTGAGTTTATATCTAACAATTCCGAATTTACGTCTCAGAGTTCCAAGTTTATTTCACAGTTCCGATTGTCGTCTCACAATTCCGAGTTCATATCTCACAATTTGGAATTTATAGCTCTCTCACAATTCCCGATATTATAAATTATAATTCCGAGTTTACATATCACAGTTCCAAATTTATATTTCACAGTTTGAATTTACATCTCACAATTGCAAATTTGCATCTCATAATTCCAAGTTTATTTCTCACAATTCCAAATTTGTATCAAGAGATTATATCTTACAGTTTGGAATTTACATCTCAAAGTTTCAAGGTTCCATTTCACGGTTCCAAGTTTATCTCACAAATTTTGAGTTTATATCTAACAATTCCGATTTTACGTCTCAGAGTTCCAAGTTTATTTCACAGTTCCGATTGTACGTCTCACAATTCCGAGTTCATATCTCACAATTTGGAATTTATAGCTCTCTCACAATTCCCGATATTATAAATTATAATTCCGAGTTTACATATCACAGTTCCAAATTTATATTTCACAGTTTGAATTTACATCTCACAATTACAAATTTGCATCTCATAATTCCAAGTTTATTTCTCACAATTCCAAATTTGTATCAAGAGATTATATCTTACAGTTTGGAATTTACATCTCAAAGTTTCAAATTTCC